>NC_056743.1:988999456-989299456 GCF_019279795.1 Protopterus annectens
TTTCCGTGATTAATGGCAAAGTGTTTGCACATGCAAGATACACATTTATACCACTTTCCCTGTTTGGGCATAGCTAAGAGACAAGCAAACATGGGCCTTTGCTTCACTGATAAAATTATGAGAGTTCTGTTGGTTTGCTTACCTCTGCACTTGCATGTTAAGTGGAGAGGTGTGGCAGTCAGCAGTGTGGATAATACTGAATATAAGAAACACACCTGCTGCTTAGCTGACTCTGTGGCAGCAGTTGTGAATCCATTGAGAGATTTCTTTCTGAACCAAGACAATATATGGTTTGAATCCAGGTGTATCTAATGGTTTTAAATATGTATTTATAATGCAATTACATAATTCTTTATTCTACATTCTCTGTGTGGTACCTTAGCGCAGTGTGTATAGCAGCATTGCGTAGAGATAACCGCACCATTGAAGAGCAATTCACCATCACTCGGCACTGATGAATAATGCCAAACTCTGCACTAACACAGAAGACAATAAATGAAGGGCTTATTTGCATTTTTTTTGCTTAGGTGTGTGTTGAGTGATTCTATTTTTTGACCAGATTAAAGGTGTTCAAATGGGGTAGGTAAGTAAGTGGTGAAATGGGGGGCAAGCAGGGGGGGAACAAAGGGAAATCAATAGAGGAATGTGCCGGAGGGAAATAGGAAAAAACATAGCTATCCACTTCTTCAGTAGTGTAAAATGAAAATATGTACAGAGTATTAGCTGAATTTGGACTTCCACCTCAACAAAGATAGGTGACAACAATGCAATCATGTTATATAGTTAACTGGTCCAAATCAATTGTGTTGAGAAGATGTGTCTAAAGTGGACAGCTATGTATGGGATGATTTTTTTCTGGGACAAGTGCCCATTTTTTTTTACTTCAGTAAGAGAGAAATATTGAGTAAGGGACACAGGTGTTTCAGGGTCAGGTAAGTGGAATAGCAAAGGAAGCAGACACAAACAAACAAGACAAGACATAGAGATGATGAGGAACATGACAGGTTGGGGCACACCATGATTGGGGTTAGGAAGGGGACAATGGATGCTCATGCCAGTCAAACATGTGGGCAGAGAGAATCTAGTCCTCACCTGCAGGATTATCATCACTTTCTCCCTAAGTTGATGGCTGTTAGAGTGTTTGACATCTTTTCCTATGGACCCTAAATTAGAGCATCCTCTTCAGCCAGCATAGGTGTTCACCAATGGTGTTGTGCAGGACTTTATGCACCAAGCCTGGCAACTCTTGATGGGTGATAAAATCCCCACCTCTGCCAGCACTCCCAAGGATACCACAGAACCATCTGCCAGGGTAGTACTAACTGATGTGGAGGGCCCAGGAAGTGCAGGGGCAGTGGAGGCAGTACTGTCAGGTTGTTCCCCAGATGTGCTAGGCATCAGTGCAGGAGCCAGTGTAACAGGGTCAGGCTTAGTCATGGGGCTTGGTCTACCTTCCTGTGCTGTGTTTTGTCAGAGATGAATGACATGGAAACATTTTGCAACACATAGAAAAATAAAAAAGAGAGATAAGAATTGGAGTAAGAGGAAAAAAGAGATAATTAGTACCATCATATCTGACATACAATGCATTATCACAATAATAAAGCATTTCTCTATACTTTTACATTTAAGTATACTTCTTAACAACTGCAAGCTGTAAGTAATGATTGCTCAAAGTAATCCTTGCAGTATGTATATATTGCATGTATGCTTGGTCAAACTATACAGATTAAGTTTACAGCACAACATTTATGCCACTTCTGTTGAAATTAAATTATGTAACACTTTTTAAAGGATTTTACTATATATTTGTTACTTGTGGTATTTGAACTCATGATGTCTGAGTACAGTATTACACTTGACTCCAAAAGGTAGCTTGTGCTACAGACTGAAGCATGCATGTTTGTTTTACAGTTATGATACGCATGCTTAATTTGTTACTACCATATAGAAGAGTAATACTTTAGCTAAAATAATAGTTATGTTGTGCTGCATGCATAGCTCTTGCTTCATTCAGTCTCTCTAGATGCTTAGCATGGACTCTCCTGTTCAGGATGTCCTGATTATCTGTGGAAGGAAAAGGAGAGAAAAAGAGAAGAGCATTGTGTATACCAGTCTTGACTATATGCAGCTTTTTATCTAATATACATTCTCCTTATCTGTACACTTAGCCAATTGTGGAATATCAGCTATCCAAAACTCATGCAGCCACTGGTTGTGTATATCCTGCTTTCACTTTTTGAGGTCATTATAGTGATGCCTACACTGATCTTCAGGACATGAAATATCAGACTGGAGACAGTCTTGACCAGACAATCCCATGCCTCTGACTTGTACTGGAGCTGGTATAGTCCTCCTGCAGCAGCCTTTGCTGTGGCACTTTACAAGGAGTCCAGTGAAGATTCTGAAATCCTCGATACCCCTCCTCTGAGACCTAAATTGGGCATCTTCCCTTCTATCTCCAGACATGTCCAATCAGGCCAAACAGCAACATTTAATAGTGTTTTCCTGCTAATTCATGTTATCACATTTACTGCTAGTGTGCAAACACAAACAACGATACCAACCGCATATGTGACATGTTAACAGGAGAGCAATTATGCCAAACATAGATGAAAATAGTTTATGAACTCATCATCATCTTTTGGCTTTTCCCGTTAGGGTTCGCCACTGCGGATCATCTCTTTCCATTTCTTCCTATCCTCTGCATCTTGCTCTGTCACACCAACCACCTGCATGTCCTCTCTCACCACATCCATAAACCTTATCTTAGGCCTTCCTCTTTTCCTCTTACCTGGCAGATCCATCCTTAGCATCTTTTTCCCAATATACCCAGCATCCCTCCTCAGCACATGTCCAAACCAAAGCAATCTCATCTCTCTTGCTTTGTCTCCAAACTGTCCAACATGAACTGACCCTCTAATATACTGATTCCTAATCCTATCCATCCTAGTCACACCGAGTGCAAATCTTAACATCTTAAACTCTGCCACATCCAGCTCTGACTCTTGCCTTTTTGTCAATGCCACTGTCTCCAAGCCATATAACATAGCTAGTCTCACTACTGTCTTGTAGACCTTCCCTTTCACTCTTACTGGTACCCGTCTGTCACAAATCACTCCTGACACTCTTCTCCACCCATTCCACCCTGCCTGTACTATCTTCTTCACCTCTCTTCCACATTCACCATTACTCTGAACTGTTGATCCCAAGTACTTAAACTCATCCACCTTTACCAACTCTACTCCCTGCATCCTCACCATTCCCTACCCTCCCTCTCATTTACACACATATATTCTGTCTTAGCCCTGCTCTCCTTCATTCCTCTGTTCTCTAGACCATATCTCCACCTCTCCAGAGTCTCCTCAACCTACTTCCTACTCTCACTACAGATCACAATGTCATCTGCAAACATCATAGTCCACAGGGCCTCCTGTCTGATCTCATCTATGAACTAAAAAAGATAATTTGACAAATGTCATTAGTTTTTGGTTTAGATTTAACTTTGCAAACATGTATTGGGGGTATAAATTATATAACCTGACACATTTTTGCTGTGGTTTTACACACTGATAAAATTAATTTGTACAATGTAGGATTCAAACCTATGTATGAGACAAAGCATATTCTTCCACACAGGTGATATTTCATTCTTGCCACAAGAGAAGTGCTTGTTGAACATGCTCATTAATTATATCTATAGCTATATCTATATATATATATATATATATATATATATATATATATATCTATATTTTTATATATATATATATATATATATATATATATATATATATATATATATCTGTGTGTGTGTGTGTGTGTGTGTGTGTGTACGTATATATATATATATATATATATATATATATATATATATATATTCTATACACACACAAACACAGACATGCACACACACACATGCACACACACACACACACACACACACACACACACACACACACACACACACACACGCACACACACGCACACACACAAACACACACACAGACGCATGTCAGACTGAGGGGTTAACTAGGTATGTGTGTGACCTGGTTACACATTCATGTCCATATGTGTATCCTTGAGGTCTCAAGGCCATCCATGGCCAGAGAAGACAATTATAATTACAGAAACATAATATTCAGTATACCCTCTGTCACATACATAATTCATATGAGCTCCACTGCTATACATACTTATTGCTATTAATTGTTTACATTTTTGTATTTGTTTTTTAAAGTTAAGTGGACAAGCATTAATAAAACTGGCAGTATGCTATGTTAGAACCTAGAATCACCTGCATTGCAGCCTTACACTTATACATGCTACCACAGGAACAGCTAAAAAACAGGTGTACATTTTCAGACTCATTATTATGTGTGTTAACTGCTGCACAACACTGCTTAACAAGTTTGCATGGTGTCAAACCATACAAGATATAATGTATCCATTTTGAAATTGTCTACAGTTTGCTTCCTGTCTTCAGGTGTTCTAGGCCTGCAGGTGTTGGGGAAACTTGCTAACCACAGCACAACACCTCTTAGTGGGTTTGCGTGATGGAAAGCAAAATATGTAACAATGTATCCTTTTTGAAATCAAGAATGTTTGCATCCTGTCTGCTTTGTGCATGGGCCATTAGTCCAGCTTTGTGCAAAGGTAAGATATGTGGAAATGTGATGAGAAAAACTCACCTTGTTTTATCTTTGTGAGTACTGTTTCCTAGGTTTCATCCTTAAAAGACAAATATGGGACTTGAACCATGATATACAGATAGTATATATTGTGTAGATCACCATGTTTAGCAGGTGTGCCCCCCACACACACACACACACACACACACACACACACACACACACACACACACACACACACACACACACACACACACACACACACACACACACACACACACACACACACACACACACACACTCATGATTCATAGGTGTGGTTTATCTATCGACTATCACAGAAGTGCAATTACATGACATTTATTGTATTTATCCATTTTTCATGTTTGTACTAGGACATGCACTGCACAAATAGTGATATTAAAAAAAGTTATAAAAATAAACAGCATTACAAAATATATGTTACTACATGTGAAAGAGTTTTATACAATTCTGGATCTGAAGTCTTACAGCAATGAAACCACAAAACACAGTAAGGATGTTTTATCCCTCTTTGCTATAGCAACAACTTTGCCGCAGGAATGAAAATCATTGTGCATACAAGCAAGTCCCAAATCATCCACAGTATTAACAAGACATATGGCACTTGTACACTTCTGAGTTGTTCGTACATGTGTTAATTTAAGATGTAGTGCAATGAGTGATCACAAAGCCATTTAAGACCACTGTTTATAGTAATGCAGCTCTGTTTTATCTTTGTATGATGTTCATTATTCTCTTATCTGGGCAGTAATCTTAGAGATGTTAGTTCTAAGGCATTTTGTATCATTGTCCTTAAAATGCTTGAGAATATTAAATGGCAATAGTATACAGTTTTCAATAAAGGCAGGGAAGTTTGGATATTACTAAACAGAAATTGATAAATGTGTGCTGCTTACTTACATTTAAAACCTTGATGCAATTACTTCTACACTTTGCAGGTGTAACCTGTCTGATACACGCACTGAAGGTAAGGGATTCTGAATTGCTGTTGTGTTCTTCTTCTTCCTACCAGTAATCATTCACAATGCAATCCATTAGCAACAAATGCTGAGAGAGTGCCTGCACTATGTTTATACCTAATACACAGAGCCAGAAATTTGGGATTCAGCACTTCTAATGTGTTCACACCTCATTTGCTTCTTCACCATGCTCACAGGCCTTAACCTACAATATAAAAAGGTAACCATGTAGCTAGGGAAACTGAAAGTGATAAGCGTTGTGTATGGGGATAACACAGAAGAAGATTGCTATTACTTTGGATTTATCTGCACAAAAGACTACTGATCTTGATAAGGTATAATTTAATTATATACTGGATTTGTTCACATGTGACTATGAAACACACACACAAACACACAGACACACACACACACACACACACACACACACACACACATATATATATATATATATATATATATATATATATATATATATATACATTATCAAATGTAACTTTTTTCTATATGCACATCTCACAAGTTTATTGCTTGCATAGGCATTTTGTCAGGGCATTTTTCTTTCTCAGATACACAGCCGTATTAATATTCATCACAACTGTTACTGTTACAACTGTTTCACTTTAAAATCTTCCATGTTATTTGTGTGAAATGTAAATGTCCTACTTTGTCAATGACACAGGAGTGTTAGCATTCCAGGATAGCCCGTATACACCTCTAGGGGAGTGCTGGGCACAGGTAGAGGTGACTGGCAATTGCATAAAAATGACTGTTCCAAGGTAAATGTGTACACATGTTTTGGGACAGTATGTTTGAAAGCACTTATAACCATTGACTGATATGTAATTACTTGTTTGCCTATTGTTTGGGGATGGGGGAGCCAAGTTTCATTTCTGTGTTGCCACAATCAAAAAATGTTTTTACTGTGGTTTGCTTTGCTATTGTCAGTCCTTGTATTAAATCAAACTTTGGTTTGTGTGTGACTGTGATATGTTGCAACCACATACCCCTTTTTTATAATGGAACAACTGGATTTATTTGTTTCCCCAGTGGGTAATATTGAAAAACTAATAATATGTGTTATATCTAAGCAGGACTTTTATTTATGTGATATTTATGTGTAGTATTTTTTTTGTGTTTTATGTTACCTATCATGATGGCACCCAAACATCCTAGTCCCCACAACACCGCTTCAATGACTCTGAGAATGATGTCATTGTCCAAGCTTTTCATCAAAATGGTACTCTTCTGCTTGAGAGAGGATGTGAGGTTATGTCTGCAAGAATGCAAATTTGTAACCAGATAGTGAATAACAACAATGCTGTTGGGGGTGGCACAGCAAGACATATGAGCCGATGCATCATAAGGCCACTGATATGATTTCATCAGCTTAAATGAGAGCGGCTGCAGTAGCTCATCAACAGCTGGCTACTGTGGGGGCTGCTACAGAGCCATCACTGAAACCAAATGAAGAGTTCCTGTCCACTGTCAGGGATCCAGAGAGATCAGTTAAAGTTGCACAACAGCATGTGATTGATATTGCTGCTGCTGCTTCAGGGAGGACAAGTATGTGCCAATAGGAGCTTCCAGGAAGACTTACTTATGTCAGTTTTTAAAGTTTTCCTGTATAGCAAAATATTGAACGCAATAGTTATAATAATTTTTGGGAGAGTTAATTTATAGATTGATACAGTTAACAACACATTCTGGTTCATTACACATGGGCTTGGGGTGGACATGTCATCCAAGTTTCAGTTAAATGCATTGCTAATGGACATATAAATGCCAACAATTTTCCCTCTGTATTATTGTTATTGTGATGATGATGTACTTACAGTTTGCTTAAATTCTTCCAGGACCATCTTCCCTAGCAAGTGTGGAGTCATCTGCACATGGTAAGCCAAACATTATTATTTCAGTACTGATGAGTGTTTGACAGAAATATGCATTTATCCTCATATGTGTGAGGTAGGTGTCAGGACTATGTGTGCATTGCTGTAGTGGCACCAGTGTTAATTTGTTAACATATATGAAACTATAGTAGTGTAGCTGGTAATTTCTTTCCTGTGTTTATTGCTTATTATCACAGGTGATCCTGACAGTGGAAGTGTAGGACTCTTACCACCTTACATCAGAGTATCAGCAGACTCTGATGATGATGGTGACTCAACACAGGCACAGTCGAAGGGGGGGGTGCATAGGTTGAATCTAACACTGAGGTTGACATTCAGCCATCCCCTGTAATTCCACTGGGCACAGCCAGTAAGCCTACTCAGACCCATTCCAGTAAGCCATCAGATATTGGACAGGTGGAGGGTGAGACATCTGATTAGGATAGTGTGGTTACTATGTCTTCAGTGCCTGTTGACCCTGGCCATAGCCAAAGTGTGGTTGAGGTACCACAGGGTGCTTAGAGGAGTTCTGCTGTCCATCCTTCACCTGATCCTGGTGTGTCTTTCCATGCCACTTGACATATGTTTAGGGCCATCATGGAGGCAGAGGCACATTACTCTGAGAAAATGCTTAGGGTTGTTAATGTGGCACAGGCTGATATGCATGACTGCCTCCACCATCTTGCCAATTCAATGGATCGGATGAATGACATGTTGGAATGAGCGGTGTCTATGACGGAACATCTGCTGGGAGGGAGACAGCATCCATGTGGATGTAGGTCAGCCACATAATCAAATGTTAGCTGATATGGCTATGCCAAGTCACACTCCCATCATGGCACTACTTCCACTGCTCCATCAGTGGTTGAGGTGTCTGCACCCAGATGTGGCAGGCCACGGGGTCATGGTTCTGGGAATACTTTTGAAAAGAGCTCATCCAGCAGACATCAGTCACATTCAGGTAACAGCAGTACATCTGACTGAGGTCATGGACATTCCAGTGAAACTCATGGCAGAGCCAGTTCTCAGAGTCAGAAATAATGACAATGAACTGTCACCTCTAGCATGTACAGCTCACACTTGTCTGACAAACCAGGAGTAGAGCTAGCGCAGATATTGGCTGTGTTCTTGCAGACACTTACACACCAATTTCACCTGGAGTGCCCATACGGACACACACAAATAACAGCTACAAGGGTCAAGCATGAGGCTTACAGCTCATTCTGTATCAGTGGCCATTTGATACTTTATCCAAATATCTGCCTGTTTCTCTTTCTTACTCACACACACTCAAAACATTTTGTGTCAGCCCAGGCCTCCTGTCCCCCCCAACACACACAACACCCTACATAAATGATGACAACTATGCCATATCCTTGTTTTCTATCTTTAGGATTCAGAGATACATAAGTTTCAAAGTGCATAGGTTCATAGGTTCATAGGTAGGTACTAGGCTATCAGCCCAAGGGCCTACGTAAGCCTAGCCAACAAGTTTCCCTGGCGTACGCCACCCAAGAAAGTTATTTTACTGTGCCACTGTCGAGCAGAGACAAAGAAGTGATCCCTGGGGTGTATTTCCTATTTCCCATCCACTCATCAAAATTTTTCTTGAAGAGTGCTAATGAAGAACTTTGCTTGACATAGATGGGTAGCCTGTTCCAGAGTATGGGAAGTCTCTGGGACAGGAATCTATCCCTCCAGCATGCCCTGTATATTGTATATTAGTTCCCTAGAGCATGTAGCTCGGAGGGATTGGGATTTCTTTAGGTGTAGCATGTCCAACAGCTCTGGGTTTGACATAGCTTTATATGTTAGGCAGAGATCACCTCGGAGTAGGCGATATACTACGGAGTAAAGCTGGAGTTTTTTGAGGCAGTCAGTGTAGGGAATTTGTTTGAGGCCAGTAATCCTCTTTGTGAGGTACTTCTGTGGCCTTTCCAGCTGCTGCAGATGTCTTGTGAGGTACATTCCAAAAGGGGCGTTGTACTCTATAATGGGTATAATGAGTGTCGAGTAGAGGAGAACAATGACCTCTTTTTTCCTGGATGAGACCCCTTTTGTGATGAGGTGTGTCACGTAGAAGGACTTCCTGACTACTGTGGCGATGTGACTATCAAAGGAGAGACTACTGCCCACCTGGGTCCCAAGGTCTCTTATCACACATTCGGTGTTAAGTAAATTGCTGCCTATGTGGTAGTTCATGGTTACAGAGTTTTTACCAAAGGGGATGACACTGCACTTTTTGGCATTGAGCTTGAGGCCATGGCTCTGACACCAGGCATCTGTCTCAGCGAGGCCCTTCTGTAGGATGTCCACATCATTTGGGGACTTGACTATGGCTCCTAGTTTGCAGTCATCTGTGAACTTCATTAGCCAGAGGCCTTCTGTGTTAGCCTGTACTTCAGAGAAGTAGATACCAAGCAGGAGTGGTCCCAGGACTAAACCCTGTGGTACTCCACTTGTCACTGGTTTGAGGTCAGATTTGGAGTCTGAAACTTTTACAGTGTGGGTTCTGTCAGTGAGCCAGTTGGCAACCCATCTTGTGATGTAGGGATTTATACCTAGTTTAGTGAGTTTAGCTATAATTCCAGAATGGGGAATGGTGTTGAAAGCCTTGGCGAGGTCAAGATAGGCTGTGTGAACCACCTTACCCTCATCTACTACTTGGGTGACTGCCTCAAAGAAGTCAATCAGGTTCAGGAGGCATGATCTGCCTTTCACAAGCCTGAATTGGGTGGGATCCAGAGTTTGGAGGTTACCAATGTCTTTGTTTATGAGTTCCATGATGATACGTTCCATGGCCTTGCAGACCAGGCTCGTCAGGCTAATAGGGCGATAGTTTCTGGGATCAGTGGTGGCTCCCCCTTTGTGGAGTGGAATAACTGTTGTTGTGCATCATTCAGCTGGCACAAAGCCTGATGTGAGGCTATTATTGGACATGGTGCTTAGGTGGGGTGCCAGTTCGTTCTGAAGTTCATGTAAAACGCAGCCTGGGATGTTGTCCGGTCCCATGGATGCTGTTTTTTTCTGGCTTTAGAGAGTGCAGCTTTTATCTGCATAGTTGTGATTACAGGGACTCTGCATTCTTCCTGTATAGATTTGGGCCCTTTAGGGGGTGTGGGGGGGGGGGGATAAAGTTAGCACTGAACCTATCTGCCAGGATTTTGGCAATAGCAGTTGGTTCAGTAATTTTCATGCTGTTATGCTGTAACTCAGAGCAGATCCGGGTGTTGCCATCGAGATTTTTGACATAGCTATAGAATGCTTTGTGGTTGTAATTAGAATTAGTGGTGATTTTGTTTTCATAGCTAGCTTTGGAGGATCTTATAAGGGATCTCAGCTTCTTACTGAGGCTGACCAGGGAGCTCCTCCACTCATGGGATTTTACTCTGTTTTGAATAGCTGACTTGTTGCTTAGTGTATCTGTGTTTGTGATGGTTTTTGCAAATTGTGCTGCTTTCTTACAGGTTTTGTAAAGTGTACATTCCCTGTCAACCTCTTAGACCAACAAAGCCATAAATAAAAGTATGACAAAGGCCCAACAATTGGTAGAGTTTTTAAAAATGGTGGTCTTACAAATGTAGACAGTTGATAGAATAACTAGTTTGCATTACTATTTTTATTTGTGAGGGATGTGAAGCCTGGAACTGAAATGTGTGTTATTATTTTCTAACTTTATTCTTTAATGATTTGCCAGTACAAAGGTAGGAGGCCAAACTGTCAACATTCAGTGAAAATCTGTACATTTTAGATGTATGAATCTGTGAATCCTTGATACATGAGGCCTATTAGTTGATAGAGGACACATGAATTAACATAAGTCACTGCTGTCATATCTTGATGTAATTGCTGTAAAAGGCACCCACCTCATACTTACATTACCAAGTAACAGTATGCAAGGGTATGCCATTCCTTTGTATTCTTAGACATTTATTTTTCTATTCCAGGTTCAACACTTACCTTGGAAACCTGGCAATAGCAAGAGTTTTAGTCCTGGGATGACTCTGTATGATGCTAGCAGTACACAGCCATTACATGGGTAAGTAAAGGCTGTGAGTGTAGCCTGGCATCAATGTTACTGTATATATATGTGTAGGATGAAGGTTTTAGCCCCTTAGGTGATTAGTGTGTCTGCTATCTGTTGCCTCTTGCCTGTGTGAGGGCATATTGTGCCCACCAATGTCTGCCTACATCCACAGCAACTGCTGTTTCCCCCTTGACTCCTCACCTGCGTGTGGCTGCTGTGACCTTGCCAGTGGTGGTGAGATGTGTGGCCCTTCACTTTGCTGTTCTTGCTAAAGCCGTTTTCTCAGGATAAAGTTGTGAAGCATGGCAAAGATGGTGAATATTTCAAAAGGGTCTATATTATTTCCTCAAAAGATGTATCCATTGAATTCCTATTCATCGACATGACTATATTGAACACTGCAGTCACTGAATGATCACTCTATCAAAGTTTTCCCTGGGAAAGTAACTAGGTGGCCAGATCATGAATTAGCCTTTTAATCCACTGTTGGTATATATATATATATATATATATATATATATATATATATATATATACACATACATGTGTGCATGTATGGGTCCCCTTCAAAACATCTAAAACCCATAACATTGAATTTCATAACATCTAACAGTACAATTCACATGAAAATATCATCCCCTCCACATATAACAACATATAATGACACCAAACTACCAAACACACTTTTACTACGTTTCTGCAGGGGGGCTTGATACAGTGGGGTTAGGAAATTAACTTGTTCCTACTGCAGTCCATCCTTGGAGTTGGTATATTTAATTTACAGGGGTGTGTGGGGTTCAGGGGGGTTTGCCCCCTGCAGAAACGTAGTAAAAAGTGTCTTTGGTATTTTTGTGTCATTATATGTGGAGGGGATGTTATTTTCTTGTGATGTGTAATGTTAGATGTTATGAAATTCAATGTTATGGATTTTAGATGTTCTGGTCTCAGTGTTATGAAATTAGATGTTATAGGTTTTAGAAGTTTCAAAGTAGACCGATATATATATATATATATATATATATATATATATATATATATATATATATATATATATATATATGTATATATATATATATATATATATATATATATATATATATATATATATATATATATGTGTGTGTGTGGTGGTGGGGGTGCAGCTCCCTACATTTGGGAGTGTGGGGGGGGTGAAGCTTCCCACCTTCATGAGTGTAAATTATGTATTCATATTACAGTTGCTCTGGTGGCCAAGTAGTTTCTTTCCCTGGGAAATAAGTTCACTGATTGTAACAGTCACTGAATGGCTGTTCAGTGAGTAGTGATTGATGAACAGTGGTTCGATGGAGACATCTTTCGAGGAAATAATATAGACCCATTTCAGTACATGTATGGGGATTTTACTTCAAGGTTCTCCCAGATGTATCTAGGCACCAGAATTGCTATTTCAGCACTCTATACATATTGTGCTATAATATTTTTTTGTTTGAGTGTGTACCTAATTATAGTGTTCTTCAGCTGTTGTGTGTCCATTTCTGATGGGCATCTTCAGCCATGGTTCCAGCACATAACCTGCATCCCTTAGTAAATGACTCTGTGGGATATCGCTTTTACTAAACATCTCATACAGTTGACAGTCGTGCCAGATATGTGAGTTGTAGTAACTGCCTGCATTGCCAGCACACACAATCAAGATGATTTCATTAGTATTACACATGACCTGGCAGTTAATGGAGTGGTAGCTCTTTCTATTTTTGTATACCCTTCCCTGTTTCCCAGGTTGTGATTTGATTTCTACATGTGTACAGTCTATTACACCCAGGAATTCAGGTTAGTGTGCTACAGGGTAGAACTATTGCATAGTTCTGGCTCTGTCCCCAGGTGTGCAGGAAAAATACATGTACTCAGTGGCATGTTGTAGCATAGAATTCAGAAATGTATGGAGGATCCTGGATGCTGATGCATGTGACACCCAGAGCATGTGCCCTGTTGATCTCTGGTAGGTTCTTGTAACTAAAAGTCTAAGTGCTACACATACCTTTGCCTCCTCTATGATTAGTTCCCCTTGGTTTGCCCTTGCTCTGAGCTGAGGATGACAGAGGTTGTAGTGTTCCTGTAGTGTGTATCTATGCACCCTGTAGCAATTTTCAATTTCCACTTAATGCAGATTATGAAAAGTTAAATGGGATATAAACACTCTGCTCCTACTTGGCCATGATCTATTAGCAGCAGCAGCAGCATAGACTTAGGCCTGCTGCACATACACATGAATAAGAGCAACAGCACCCCCTAACATTTTTTCCCTGTAGTCTAGTTTCTTTGGCTGAATTCCAACAAGTTTTGGAATTTGCAGGCAAAACCAGCACTGAGTCTACATGGTTGCTCTATAGCTTGTCGAATAGCTCTTCCATCTTGGATTGGTTGATTAGCATTCAGTTTTCTGTTAATGCTGTAATTAGTATGCCATGATTCTGACCATGTTTGTGCAACTCTATGGCATGCAGAGCCACTTACTGAATAAAAAATGATGTGCTATCATGTGCGTGTTGAGCCACAGTGGGCACACGGTTTTAGCGGACTGTGTAGAATCTATTGAATCTACACCTATGTCTATATATATATATATATATATATATATATATATATATATATATATATATATATATATATATATATTGACTATCTTATTATCTGTGCTTGTGTGTAAGTGTGTGTGTGTTTGTGTATAGAATACTTGCAAAGATTAGATGTACGACACAAAAAATATCTTATATTGCAAGTTTAGGACGTTGCATAGGAAGTTGCATAATGAGGTCTCTTGCCACCAGCCATAAATGTTATTGTCTAATCCTACAATACAAAATAGCTCAAATTCAGAAAAAACTGGACCTCCATGTAATCCACTTATCCACATTTTAGTATTTTTTATGTTAGACTAGTGTTTTCCTTTGACTTCTATGATAATTATGTTTCCATGGCTTAGCACTTTTGGTAGTTCTCTCATTTTTTTTTCTAAATGCAGTGCATCATTAAAGACTTTCATCCTATCCTACATTCTGAGGTAAGTTTTAATAGCTTCTGTAGTGACAGTTCATTTACTGATGTTAATTAGTTTAGCTAGAGTTATGTTAGAATTTGTTAGTGTTATAGGGGTCTACTACAAGAGTTTATGTAATATTAGCTTGTGACACACTGACTTGCTTCAACTTGCTCTAAATAGTAAATGCCCTGAAACCCAGTTGCTTGATTCTTGTTAATTATCTAGTCTTCCCACCATCTACCCTGCCAAACTGCTTGCCCTACCAGATGCCTATTTGTAACCCTAAAACTCCCTCCCAGTACTTAGGCCTAACCATAGCACTCCTAAATTTCCTGATTACTCCCTGATGCTAAAACTACACTCATTCTTCCTAGCCATGAACTCTCCTCCTGTTCCCAAAAACCTAAAACTCCATTTCTGCTCTCTAAACATAATGCTCCTTAGCCCTAAAATTCCAGTCCCACTCCCTAACTCGAAAGTCCCCTCCCAATCTAAATACCTAAGCACTCTTCCTGCTTCCTAAACCTAAAGTACCTGGTCACTCCTTAATGCTAAATTCACCAAGAGCTCCTTAACTCCAAAATTCACCCCCCCAAAACTAAATCCCCATCTTGATCACTGTTTGATGTGACAGACTACACTACCACTATTCTGCCCTTCATAGCAATTCAGGCAGTTTATATTATAGTAGTATGGTTTGAGCAATTTTGATCTGTTGCTGCCATCTAGTGGCCTATTATTTATAACAGTTAGATTAACTTGTTTTACAGCATTATAACAAGCCTCAAGAAGTGATGTAACTCGGTCAGGAAGCAGATTTCTTTCACTTCTAGCCCTCTTGAAGTGCAGTCATGATCTTCTTTTCCCAGGCCCTGGTAGTCACATCTCCTGTAAGTAACTTGTGTGTTATAATTCTTTGTATTTAGAAGTGCTGTATATTGTATATATTCTGATATGTTGCTATTTGTATTGTGTTGCAGTTTTACAAGTAAAAGAGTAAAGTTACAAGAAAACCTGATTTTCGCTTATTGAATTTTCTTAAAGTGTTAAGCTGTCTGTTTAGCTGTACTATGCCTCGCACAGTGCTGTGAGACTGGAACAGTAAAAAGGAGATACTTGCAGTCCTGAATACAAGAAGTCACTGCACTGCACTACAAATATGAGTTTGAGATCAGGGAAGAAATATAAATCTGAGGATATGTTCCCCATGACACAGCATGGCAGGGAGAACAGCTCTAGTGTCCCGAAAGATGATACATGGTCACATGGCTTCAAATCATCAAGATCCAGTAAGATGTCCTCAGCATATTCCTTAGCAATCAGAGCTCGTACAAAAGCAGATGTGGCACGTGCCCAACTGGCATTTGCTGAAAAAGAAGCCATTATGATGCAACAAAAGGCAGAATTGGAAGCTAACTTACATATTTTTCAGCGCCAGAGTGCAGCTGCTGTGGCAGCAGCAGAGGACGCTGCTTACTTGGAAACAGATTCATCAGTATGAGAGATAATTCACTTAGAACCAGAAGTCCTCGAGAAACCTCTCTCATCTGCTGAACATACAAGTGAGTATATGCAGAAACTTACTAGTATGCATGCAAGCCAGCAGTCACTTAGGATTATGCAAGGAAAATCCATCCCAAAGCCAGCAGATGTCCGGGCATGCCCTGTCAGTCTTGTGATGTTAGCAGTGTCAAACCAACAAAAGAACAACCTCCAGAGCTCCTTAGAAATGGAAATCCAGGACTGCCACTACCGCAGCCTAAAGATTACATGCCTGAACACCAAAATATACTAGATGTCACAAAGTATCTTATCTGCAAAGAAATGGTTAACTCAAGTTTTATCAAGTCTGAAGAATGTCCAGAAAACTATTGGCCATGGAAGTCCTCCTTTCTGAGTGCAACTAGAGACTTAAATTTGCCAGCTGCAGAAATGATGGACTTAATGATAAAATGGTTGGGCAAAGAGTCAGCAGAGCACGCAAAAAGCATGCGTAGAATACACTTACTTAACCCTTTGGCAGGACTTAAGATGGTATGGCAGAGACTGGAAGAAAGATATGGGTCACCTGAAGCAATTGAAGGTGCTCTGCTGAAAAAGCTTGAAACCTTCCCCAAGTTGAGCAATAAAGACAATATAAAATTACAACAACTGGGTGATCTTCTTCTAGAAATAGAGTGTGCTAAAGAGGAGGGCTATTTGACAGGCCGTTCATATTTAGACACTGCTCGTGGTACTAATCCAATAGTGGAAAAACTACCATATACCTTGCAACAAAAGTGGATATCTGTTGGAGCTAAATACAAAGAAGAAAATGGAGTAGCTTTTCCTCCTTTCTTTGTGTTTTCTAGGTTCATTCAGCAGCAAGCCAAGATTAGAAGTGACCCCAGATTTGCCTTCATTAGCAGCAGTAATCTGCCATCCAGACCAGAAAAGCCTCCCAGACCTCATGGTAATACTTCTCTGTTCACACACAAACCAGTTGTACCTTCAAGGGCCACAAACTGTCAAGACAGCAACAAGGTGAGCCCTATAGAAAGTCCCGCCAGACAATGCCCAATTTCACCGGAAGCCTCATCCACTGAAAAGGTGCAAAGGGTATAGAGGTAAGCCTATTGAGGAGAGAATATCCTTTCTTAAACAAAATGGCATCTGTTTCAAGTGCTGTAAATCTACTAAGCATATAGCTAAAGACTGTAAAATATCAGTCGAGTGCACAGAATGTGGCAGTGAGAAACACATAGTGGCCTTATACCCTGATCCACCTCCACAACCAGCAGGGATGATAGAAGCCTGGAAAGATCAGGACAGGGAGCAAAACAAAGATTCCCCTTCTTCAGTGATGTCTAAGTGACTGAAATCTGTGGCCAAAGTAAAAATCCACAGTCATGTTCTAAAATCTGTTTAGTCACTGTGTATTCCACTGGGAAAAGAGACAAAGCAGTGAAGATTTATGCAGTTCTTGATGAGCAGAGCAACAAATCACTTGCAAGGTCAGACTTTTTTGATATCTTTAACATTAAAACAACTGCAGCTCCCTATACTCTAAAGACATGCACAGGAATTATGGAAACTGCAGGCAGAAGAGCCATAGACTTTGTTATTGAATCTTTTGATAAGGAAAAGCGATTCCTATTACCTACACTGATAGAGTGTGACATGATACCTGATGACAAGTCAGAAATTCCTTCTCCAGAGGTGGCTTATCATCACCCTCACCTCCGCCCAATTGCTCACCTCATTCCAGTTGTTAATTCTGGTGCTTTTATCATTTTGCTTCTTGGAAGAGACATTTTAGAAGTACACAAAGTGCATGAGCAAATTAATGGACCAGTCAATGTCTCTTATGCTCAGAGAATTGACTTGGGGTGGGTCATTGTAGGAGAAGTTTGCCTGGGATCAGCTCACCAGCCAAACAGCATCAGTTCCTTCAAGACGTCTGTGTTAACAAATGGCCGCACATCCTTTTTCAGTCCATGCCCGAACAATTTTACCATTAAAGAAAGCTTTGATAATCACACAGCAAAGAAGATACCAGCTTTAACATAGAAACTGACAATCTAGGGGTTTCAGTGTTCCAGAAACCATAGAAGATCAAGCCTTTCTTTAGATCATGGACAGAGAGACTTACCAGGATGATAATGACTGCTGGGTGGCCCCTCTGCCATTTTGCACACCCAGGTATTGTTTACCTTGTAATAGAGAGCAAGCCACGAAGCTCCTAAACTCTCTTCGTAGAACCTTACAAAAAAAGCCAGAGGTAAAGAGAGATTTCACAGAATTCATCAAAAGGTTACTGGATAATGATCATGTTGAAATTGCAGGACCACTGGATCAAGGTAAAGAACACTGGTATCTGCCAATGTTTGGTGTTTACCACCCACACAAACCTGATCAAATAAGAGTTGTGTTTGTTTCCAGTGCAGAATGTGAAGGTATTTCTTTAAATAAGGTGCTGTTAAGTGGTCCTGATCTAAACAATACTCTACTAGGGGTCCTCATGTGCTTCAGAAAAGAGCCCATAGCCTTCATAGCTGATGTGCAACAGATATTTTACTGTTTTCTGGTGACAGAGGACCACCAAGATTATTTATGTTTTCTGTACAAAGATCATGACATAGACAAAGAAGTGGTGGAGTACAGAATGAGAGTACATGTCTTCGGCAACAGTCCCACTCCTGCTGTGGCTATATACTGTATGTGTAAAGCTGCCCTAAATGGAGCTGAACTTTATGGACAAGATGCCAAACACTTTGTACCGAGACATTTCTTTGTAGATGATGGACTCGCATCTGCTAGCACTCCTGAGGTAGCAATTGACATTCTCAAGAAAACAAAACAGATGCTGGCAGAATCTAATCTGCGGCTTCATAAAGTTGCTTCTAACAGCAAACAGATAATGGAAGCCTTTCCTGCAGAAGATAGAGCTAAGGACCTTAAAGATCTTTGTCTGGGTACAGACTCCCTTCCCCTTCAAAAAAGTTTAGGACTAGGCTGGGATCTAGAAACAAACAGCTTTGTTTTTCAGGTCTCTTCAGAGGAAAAGCCCTTTACCAGAAGAGGAATCGTAGCTACCGTGAACAGCCTTTATGATCTCCTTGAGTCTGTTCTACCAGCATCTATAAAAGGTAAGGCCTTAGTCCATGAACTGTCACCTAGGAAATGGGAATGGGATGCATTCCTCTCACAAGACAGACTGCATGAGTGGATTCAGTGGAAGGAGTCTTTGCAGGCTTTGAAAGGCATAAATATAGCCAGATGTTATGTGCCTGTTTCACTGACAGTAGCCTGTAAAAAGAAACTGTTTTTCAGATGCATCCATCACAGCTATTGGTTCAGTAGCCTACTTGAAAACAACTGATGAAGTAAGTGTATGTCATGTTGGATTTGTTATGGGAAAGTCTAAGTTGAGCCCTAGACCAGCACATACAATCCCACGTTTGGAGCTATGTGCAGCTGTATTAGCGGTAGAACTGTATGAGCTAATTAGAGATGAAATAGACCTGGAACTGGACGTTGTAAAATTCTTTACAGACAGTAAAACCATCCTGGGGCGATTCTTTCTATATGTCTCTAACCGAGTAAATAGAATCAGACAAGTAACTCATCCTGATCAGTAGTTCTATGTACCCACAGAGCAAAACCCTGCTGATTATGCTACAAGGTCCACACAGACAGCCTGCCTTCAGAACACTATGCGATTCTCAGGCCCTTCATTTCTTTACCAGCCAGTTAAAGACAATTCAAATTACATGGCTACTGGTTATCCCCTCATAAAGCCTGAAGCTGATCCTGAAATTAAACCAGCAGTGGCAAGCTTCAGCACTAGATCCTTTGATTACACTATTCATTCACATTGTTTTGAAAGATTTTCAGACTGGAAGACACTAGTTGAAACTGTGGCCAGACATTCATATTGCCAAAAGATTTCAGAGAAAATCAGACAGCTCTCTACTTTGAGGCTGGAAAAGTTTTCATCAGCAAGTTAGCTTAG
The DNA here is from genome assembly GCF_019279795.1 of Protopterus annectens. NCBI lineage: Eukaryota > Metazoa > Chordata > Ceratodontiformes > Protopteridae > Protopterus > Protopterus annectens. Next base: position 989,019,521 of record NC_056743.1, read on the forward strand.
AGAAACTTTCACAAGCAAAGAATGTGATAATCTCTTCTGCTCAGCACAAACACTTCAAAAAGGAATATAACTGCATAAAAGAGCAAAAGGAATTGCCAAAACAAAGTCGTCTGAAGATGTTTAGTGCTGTTATAGATCAAGATGGACTGCTGAGAGTTGGCAGACGCTTGTCCTTTGCAACATTGACTGAACAAGAAAAGCAACCAATTATCATCCCCCACAATCATCACATTGCTACACTGATTGTGAGATATTACCATAACCAAGTGGTTCATCAAGGACATCACATAACAGAAGGTGCAATCAGAGCTGCAGGTTTCTGGATCCTTGTAAACGCCTGCCATCTGCAGTTATTCATAAATGTGTTATCTGTCATAAACTGAGAAGGGGATTAGAAAGTCAAAAGATGGCAGATTTACCAGAAGATAGAGTGACTCCAGAACCGCCATTCACTAGCATGGCTATTGATGTTTTTGGTCCATGGACAGTGGTAACCCGCCAAGGTAGCACTGACAACAAATGCTGGGCAGTACTTTTACATGTCTGTCTACATGAGCTGTACATATAGAACTGATTGAATCTATGTCAGCTTCCAGTTTTTTTAATGCCTTGAGAAGCTTCTTTTCAATCCATGGCCCAGCAAAGTTACTTCACTCTGATAGAGGGACAAACTTTGTGGGAGCTTGTAAGGAACTGAATATTTGTGCAGGTGATACAGCAGTATGAGATTATCTACAAGACAAAGGATGCATGAGGGTCTTCAATCCTCCACGCCATCTCATATGGGTGGTGCTTGGAAAAGACTAATAGGTGTAGCTAGATGCATCTTGGATGCAATGTTGCTCCAAGATAAGCCCATTCGTCTGACCCATTAGAGTTTAAGTACCTTTATGGCAGACGCTATGGCTATTATGAATGCAAGATCTTTAGTACCAGTGTCTAATGATCCAGATAATCCTGAGGTTCTTACACCAGCCATGCTTTTGACTCAAAAGGCAAACTCTTTTTTGGCTCCTTCTGGCAACTTCAAAACAGCAGGCCTTCATGTAAAGCAATGGAAGCAAGTTCAGAGTCTTGCTCACACCTTCTGGAAAAGATGGAAAAGGGAAAACTTGTCCACCTTACAAAGTCACAGAAAGTGAACTAAAGACTATCCAAATGTTAAAGTAGATGATGTTGTGTTAATGGAGGACAGTCAGAAATGCAGGAATGAATGGCCTGTGGGACTTATCATTGACATGTTGCCAAGCAGAGATGGTAAAGTGAGAGAGGTGGAAGTAAGAGTTGTCAAACAAGGAACTGCTAAAGTTTATTTGAGGCCAGTCTTGGACATTGTAGTTCTTGTTTCTGAAAATGGTTAAAATGCATTATTGTGTGTAGTAACATTAATAAGTGTAGTGGCATCCCATAATATGCCAGGCAGGGAGTATTCTACCCTTCATTGCAATTCAGGTAGTTTATATTATAGTTGGACGGTTTGAGCATTTTTGATCTGTTGCTTCCATCTAGTTGCCTTTTATTTATAACAGCTAGATTATCTTGTTTTACAGCATTATAGCAAGCCTCAGGAAGTTATGTTACTCAGCCAGGAAGCAGCTTTCTTTCACTTCTAGCCCTCTTGAAGTGCAATCATGATCTTCTTTTCCCAGGCCCTGGCAGTCACATTTCTTGTAAGTAATTTGTGTGTTATAATTCTTTGTATTTAGAAGTGCTGTATATTGTATATATTCAGATATGTTGCTATTTGTATTGTGTTGCAGTTTTACAAGTAAATAGTTAAGCAATTTCAGTAAAGCTACAGGAAACCCTGATTCTTTCACTTATTGAATTTTCTTAAAGTGTTAAGCTGTCCGTTTATCTGTACTACACCTCGCACAGTGCTGTGACAGCAGAACAACCACCCCTTCCACTCACTCCCCACATCTGTTTCTCTAACCTTGCCTGAACTTAACTGTTGCACCTCACCTGAACATGGTAACTGAGTTTAGGCAGGGTTAGTGAAGCAGATTTGGATGGCTTCAACATCCAGCCATATGATCTAAAAGCCTCACAAGTTCCTGGCTACAAGAAGGTGGTCTTCATGTGCCTGGGACTCAGCTTTTTGTAGTAGACCCATTTTCTAGTTTAGCTATATTTAAGTTCATTTTTAGTTAATTTATATACTAAGAACTTGAATTGTTTTACTATTAATATTATTCTCAGTGACTAATTGTGATCCGTGCTTTATTTTGTTTTTGCATTCTTTTAATTTAAAAGCTTTATTGAGTTATATGGAAATGTCATTTGGGTGGGTTGTGTATGTATTTTCTGAAGACAAGTTGCATTTTTCCTTATAATGAAATCATCAAGGAATGCGATTTGTATTTTTTTCTTTATATTATTCCAATTTATCAAGATAAGTGTAGATTTGGATTCAGAGAGGGGCTTGGATATTTTGAGTTTGTGTCTGTCTGTGACATACATTTGCGAGCATAATGCATTAACCTTTCCTTTATTTTTTTGGCTAGTAAAGTAAATGTAGGATTAGAGAAAATGTTTAGAGGGCTGATGAGGAATTAAGGATGAAGATATACTGCTGATGTATAAGATTGCAGGCAAGCTTCTGCTGAAGTGAACAGAATACAAATAAACAAAAAGTACATATAGAGTACACCAGAACCATATCTTTATCACACCCTCTATTTCTGACCTACAATAAATATATATATATATATATATATATATATATATATATATATATATATATATATATATACAGAGAGAGAAAAGGAGCTTTTGGCACCTGAATATAGAAAATAATGAACCTCACAATCCCAAAGTATCATCTATTTTGTTTTTATACCCCTCCACCTCTGCAAAACACCAGATAGTGTATATATGCACTCAGTAGTGAAACCAAGAGAAAATGTGTAATGTCCCAGTCACATAACACAGTAGTCTGGTACTCACATCTGTAAAATCCATGCTATAGCCTTCAGGAACTCCATTGCTAAACTGATTGTGAGCTATTACCATAACCAAGTGGCTCATCAAGGACGTCACATAACAGAAGGTGCAATCACTCCTCCTCCCTATGTGACAGTATACTTTCAAATTGTGCATGCCTTTTCAGAAACATACACAACTAAATTCTGGGTTTGGGGCAGAAATAGTGTATTCAATTCATGCACATTCCTAAAGTCTACTGGGAATAACAGTGGGAAGCATGAGACTGCAACAGTTCTGGTGCTAAAATGCCTCTTCCGGCCCAACACCTACCAATCAAGAAATGCCTGTACAACATCATCCTCTGGCAGAAATGCAAGTGCTATGAGGCACTTAACTGCAATCTGGAAATTGATGTCAGTAGTGTAGGAATGTGCCAGTCCCAGTTGCTGAAGCACTTTTTCAACTTCACAGCATCAATATTGGTTCTGATGCTCTTAATTGCGGCAACCTCAAAGTTGCACAGCACATATCTGAGTGAGGTGTCAAATCGCTGGTCTTCCAACAGATGGAATACACAGTCCCACATGGCATTTTATGCCCTAAGGGACTTTCTGCTCATTAAGCAATACAGTAGTGGGACTGATCTAATGTATCCGCCACAGGGGAGTAACCCATGGATACTGTAGTGGTGCCTACAGATGACACCCATTAACCAAATGGTGGCATGGCTGAGGTCGTGCAGGTTATTGACTGTAATAAACACAATGCCAATGTTGTCACAGGACACATCCACAACCCATTTCTTGAGGAACATGCCACTCTTACTGGGGTAGTCCTGGATATTTAGGGTGTGTAGATTGAGGCTATTCCTCACTGTTGATCTGATAACTTTCCTGTGCACCCTTCCCACTTGCTGTAGCAATGCTCTCCTGGTTGGCAGATCTGGGACCACATCTATGGACGTGGATGCTAGTGCGTCCTCTACAAGTAGGCGTGGGTAATCTCTGGAGACAGATGCCCTGTGCATCAGTTTGACACACGTGCTGTATCCTTCCAGCTCTGTTGGGTCACCGCTATGGTTGTGAGCAGCTGACTTACACATCCTTTCACCAGTAGGTATGGGAGCTGTTATCATCCTACCTATGCATCTCATAGCTGCCTAACACTTGCAGCACCATTAGGTACACATATCCATCTATGATGATCACTTTTTTCCCTTTCTATGAAACCATGGTTTCGCACATGGCACCTATAGTTCTGGGTGAGGGAAAGCAGGGAGATGCCATTGCAGTTCAGTACAACATACATCCTGTTATGGATGTACTGCCTGTTTATAAAGTATTCACGGGCGTATAAATCTTGGAACAGTAAGGTTTTGCATTTGTGAGCACTCGGGATTGTAAGTTCGAAATACTGAAATTCTGGATTAAATATTTCGAAATTACAAAGGATTAGTGCTGTGACACGTTACCAAACTGCTTCCTGTGGTCAAGCTCAGGGTACATGGTTTGATCCTTTTCATCTTTGTTTGCCATCTGAATGGTTCTGAGAAAGTCACTTAAACTGACAGTACTCTTTGGTTGCCATGAAAAGGGATAATTGGGTCCATTCAGCTTACCCGGCCAACAGATAGATTAAAAAGAGAATACATTTTTGTGTATACTACCTCAAGATGCAAACATGCCCAATTTTGTACTTTACTGGAAGAAAGACAGGAAGTTCAAGTTGCAGACTTAAGCAAAAAACTTGTGTCCCTTAGTCCTCATGTAGCATATGCAAACTTTTTTCTCTTTACTTCTACCAGACATTCCAGCTAAGAAAACTAATTTAATTTAAATATTTTAAAACTAATCTCCCTTTCAGTGCACTAAAATCTTTTCATCATTTATCATTTAGGATTTCCACACACCACAGTACAATCTGTAAAGAAAGGTTTAAATATTATACTTTTTGCATGTATGTTTGCCCATGTTTGGGTCTGTATAGCTCAGAGGAATAGAAGAGCAGGCTATTAGAGTCAATGTTTTGTGACAAATGCAGAGTATTTCATTTAAACTTGAAATAATATATTACAGAATATGCAGACTGAAAAAGATTAAATTGCCATCAACCACTGACACATGACAGAACATTGCTGAGACTGCAGAAACAACCTAATGGGTAAAATATAATAAAATGTGTAAGTATTGCAGAATCTGATTTCATTAAATAAGTCTTGCTATCATTTAGCAGTTGTTATTCATGAACTGGTGTACTTCTGTAAGCATGACAAAAGACAGATGTGATGATCTATATATGTAGCATCATATCTAAGTTATTAACCAAATTGTTAGCAGAATAAATACTTGATGCATTTTTTAGATCCCCTCTAAATGTATGTTTGACATCAAAACCTTCTGAAAATACAGAGCTAGTAATCTATTACTCTTTCAGAAATGTAAGTAGTTTTTAAAACTTGGAAATGAGTCTGAATGTACCAGCTTACTATTACAACACATCATGTTCTTGAATGGGCACAGCTGCAGTTTATTAAGAGTTGACATGGTTTTGGTTATGAGGGTGAAACCCAAGTGATCAAACTTCAAAGTCAAGCATTACTTAACACTGGGATGACACACACCCAGACAAAGTATATTTCTACTATGCTTTCATGGTAATTTATCAAGTCAGGCTTTCATCTAAATCAGAGCTCACTGAAACTGCTTCCCACAAAGAAGAAAAAGGCCATTGTTTTTGCAGGGAGGGTGTCCAAACAACCACCCATTTTTGGGGCTTCCTCTCAATACCCTTCCTTAAGTATAACATGTCTAAGAATTTACTATTAGTAGGAAAATCAGAGCAGGTGGGGTGCAAAAGTAGCAAGGAATTTTTTAGAAATTTACACATAGGGCTTTCGTACCTCAGTGCTGGAATATTGTTTGTACTACGACTATTTATAGGTTCTTTAGTTCATAAGTTCTTACTAAGTTTATGGCCAGAGGAGACTATCAAGAAACCCAGCCACATCACCTGGTACTGGTGGGAGGCTAGTAGTAATCCATACTAGGAAAACTTTTTCAAAATATACCTGGTAAAAATTGTGATCGCCCATCCAGTTATCCACACTGGTGTTAAAGGTTGCTAGGTAAGTACTCTGCTTGAAAGGTAAGGACAATATATTATAGAAATAAGGGTATGTTAGATTTTGCCTCTCTCTCACACCACTTGGTGTTTTTGGTGGTGAATGTAGGCTTAGTTCTCTACAGCAGGAGTTTGCAAAGCCAATTGTTTTATTTAGGTGAAGGGGTTCAAAGAGTGCTGTGTCATTCGTAACACAGAAAGCTAAGAAGAGATCACAACTCCAGAATTAGTATGTCAATGAGTTGAGACACAGAGCATTTAGTCTATCAGAGGAGCTAAGGGTATGGAAGTCTAAGATCTTTTGGTGAGGAAACACTTATGTCTCTTAACTTGGTTCAGCTGCTTAATAAGGTATATACTGAAGGCTGCATTACATTCAATGATGTATCTAATAAGGGATGAAAAAACTGATAATATAACTTCAATGGACCTTGAAGAAATACTATGAAAGATAAGTTGTGGAGAGAAGAATGATCTTATAACCACCAAAGACATGTTGTCATCAAAGGAGAGTCTGCTATGAACATATGTATCCAAGTCCTTAATGTCTGTGCCAAGTTAATTGGAATGCTATCTATGTGAATTGGAATGCTATCTATGTGAATTAGTATGCTATCTATGTGAATTGGAATGCTATCTATGTGAATTGGAATGCTATCTATGTGAATTAGTATACTATCTATGTGAATTGGAATGCTATCTATGTGAATTGGAATGCTATCTATGTGAATTGGAATGCTATCTATGTGGTACATAGTTGTGATGCTACATTTACCAAAGAGAATTATGTTGCATTTCTTGGTGCGAAGGGTAAGCTCATACTTATTTATTTATTTATCTTTCTTTGGTGGGGTGCTTTGGGATTTTATTGGTTTCCCTTTTAGGTTGCAATTGTTTCTTGTTTTTGTGTTTTTCAGCCGATACAAGGTTACTTTCTGCTGGAGAGACAGGTATGTATCCCAGAGATTACCCTGTCTCTGGAACAGGCTCCACATCCATGTGAAGCAGAGTTCCTCCCTAACCCAATTCAAGTGCAACCTGGACAAATGGATGGGGAACAGGAAATTCATCCCTGGTTTAGCACCTGTGTCTCTAATGGACACAGGCAACCTCACAGGCTCTAGCATGTAAATGTTTCATTTACCAAGACCCTCCTTACACTTATCAAGGGTATCAGAGCTTGTCAGAGATTTGGGATCCATGGCTAGGCTTAAAAAGGCCCTGGTGTTCATTAGCCTAGAACCACCTATGGACCTATGAACTATAACTACCATTTTCTATCAGTGGACAGACTCAGCTTGAAGAGTTTAATTAAAAGGTATTTCTTCAAGTTATTAATGGCTTTAACTTAGGCCTCCATATATACTTCTGTATATGTGAGAAATTAAAAAAATGTTTTGTGTACAAAACTCAGTTTTATCCAGGTTATGTAGTATTATATAAACATTATACTGGTGATTTGATTTTTGATTAATTGTGATTTTTTTTAAATTTCAGGAATTCTTTTTTGTTCTTTCAGAGAAGAGCCATGGTTTAAACATTCTATTATGTATGGTACTCATATGTGGTAGATTCTTTGGATGTTATACTGGAGGATCAGTTGGGTTGTTGAGTTAAATAGAAATTCTAGAAAATACTCACTTCAGTTAATATTTTTTTGTGTAAAACCTGCTAACATTCTCCTCATTTATCATAAACAACAAAGTAAATAAACCAAATTAAAAATGACAAAGACATCACAAGAATATAGTTTATTTTCCCTAGAGCTTCGACCTCAACTTGTCAGTGAGAATAAAAAAGTAACAAACAAATGCTGATATTTATTCATAAATTACAAAGGAAGTAATATCATAAGTCAATTCATTATTCAATCACATTATAACACATATCAATTAAAAATAAAAAAATATAAAATCTTCCAGTTGCATCCACGGTTAAGTCCTTAAGGAATTATGATATTAAACTTTACAATAAAATGTTCTTCTTGTATTGTCAAAACTTTTTTTTATAGTTCTCATAGGCAAGATTCCAAAACAAAGTTGTGGACAGCACAACTCACCAAAGAAAGACTTCAGTGCACTAGCTGTGGAAATGATTATGGAAGACATGCCAGGATCAGTCTTTGTAATTATCTATTCAGAGTAGGATAATTATGGACTTTACACATGTCTGTTGGATTCCAAAATACTATGTGTGTGCCCAATGCAACTAAAATGCAACAAAGTGCTTCGCCGCCTACATTTCCAAAATTCCTTGGCAAATGCCATATTGAAACCCAGTGAAAGGAAGCTATCTCTGACAGTTATTTGCAGAACCAGTTATATTACTACAAAATAAAAATGGAATGCAGCCACCAGTGAATGACATACAACAGGCTGACATAGTGCAAGTCATACAGGAAGATATGGCTATATGACCCAGAAGGTAGGCAGTGAGACACAGAGGCAGACTACAACTAAGTCAATTGTCATAGCAGGAAATAATTGACAGGTAACACTTAGACAGACAGCTAGTGCAGACTTTGTGTACCATGTGCACCCCACACATGTCTGTGCGTGCATTACAAGTTAACAGCTCCCTATTGAAATGTCTGTACTCAAAATTCTGAGTGAAGAAAAGTTGGGAAAAAAGTAAAAAAAAAACAGAGAACAGCAAATTTTGAAAGCTGTTCTTCTACTTAAAATTTCTTTTTGTGGGGGGAAGCCTCCCACATACCCTGAACTTATGTATGCTAATTCTGAGATCATCATACCTCAGAGAAAAGGGAATACTCTGAAAAACTTCATCTTGGACTTGATACATACAAGTCTGATCTTTTGGTCATTCAGTCTCTGCATTTTAGGACTCATTGCAGTGGGTCCCAACATTTCAAATGATTACTGAGGCAACCCTATACCTATCAAAACCAAAGTCTGTCTAAATGTAGGTATACTGGCATCTGGGGCATTTCAACAGCATATCAGAGATGCTGTAGGAGCATCCCATACAGCTGGCAGTCACATCCTGTCACAATTTCTGGCAGGAATGTGCACCAAGGTATAGGAATATATCTACTTCCCAACTACAGTCAAGGAGTGGCAAAATATCTTGCACCACTTCTACAACACAGCCAAGTTCCCTATGTCCTCCATGTAATAGACTGCATCCATGCCCCTATTAAAATGCCCATGAAAGAGAAAATCCACCCTGGGATCCCATCTGTGTCCCTGCTGGACAGGGGAAACAGGTGCTGACTTTGTGGGAACATGGGCAAAATTCTTGGCAAGGCTTATAAGGGCCCCCGGGCAAATAGCCTAGTGTCATCCTATGAACCTATGAACCTATGAAACCCAAAGCAGAAGGGTACATAAATAGAAAGGAATGGCCATTTCTGAACTGTCAGGTGGTGTGCTCAAACAGATGGCAGCATAATGAATATCATGAGAACATACCATACTAGTGTCCATGATGCTGCTATATGTTGGGAAAGTAGACAGAGGTCTGCTTTTTAATATGGCAAAATGCTTGAGAGACTACTACTGGATAAGTACAGTAACACATCAAGAATATAATCAAAATACACCCCTGTCAAGAGTATGAATAATGACAACATATATTTCATCCCCCTCCTACCAACAGGTGACTGTGTCTATCCACTAGAGCCATGGCTAATGACACTGTACAGAGCACCATCCACCCCTTCTGAGGATGCATATGATAGAGCACATGCTGCAACAAGAAAACCACTGAGTGTGTGTTTGTTGTGCTGAAAGCAAGATTCAGATATCTGGGCACATTCGGGGTGCAGTGCAAAATGCATCTGAAAAGGCAGAACACATGATTACCGTGTGCACCATGCTTCACAACATGCTAGCAACCACACATGGTGGTTAGCCTGCCTTAGATTTGGGCAACCTACTCCAGGAACCCCAGATGTCTGAAGACAACATGCCACAGCTGTCAGAGGAGGATCAGGAGGACACAGGGGAGAGAAGAAATAGGGGTGGCAGACATATGATGCAATCACAACTCCTATCTCAGGCAATACAGCAGAGTTTGGCATGTACCTTTGATTTATGATGAGCTTCATGTACAGAAGTACGTAGAGTAAACAGTGATGTTCATGTGTTGCCCCACAACAGCAACAAAGATTGCATTTAATAGAAAGGACCAACTAGATATACATATTGATCATCATAAATAATAGAATCATAACACATAACAGTATTAACATATACAAAATAATAGTGAGAGTAACCATCCCAAGTGATACAGGTATGCATACAGAATCATAGTGGAGCATGTGTGAATGGCAGACAACACGGGAAATTGTAACATAAACCCCATCCCTATTAGCCGATTATCAAATCATGCAAACAGAAAGCAAGTCATCACATATTACATTAGTGCCATCAGTATTACTATTAACATATGTCAATATAGAAGAGGAAATATTATCAACAAGGAAATATAATCACCTGAGTCACTAAAAATAAATCCTATGGCATCAGACCTCATAGCAACCACATACAGATGAAATTGTCAGTGGTTTGCACAGCATTCATCATTGTCAGAGAGTCAGAATAACACTACAAGACACACCTTGGATCAACTGCCATTGTTACTCTAATGCTGTTTAGGATGCCTACTCTTGCTGCTCACATCATGGTCCTGGCAGCCCCTGCCTTGTCTGGAAACACTTGGCACAGTTTGCTCTACTTAGGAGATTGATGTAGTGACAAGCTGCATGAGGAAACACACTGTGAGAAGGAGCATGACCTGAGTTGGCTTTCTGGTCATGACTGCTGGGCTTACAGTGGATTAGCCAACAGCTGACTTGCATGCACAGTGCAGGATAGACAATGATGTTTGGCGGGCAAGTGTGGATGCAATGAGAGGTGCCTGCCTCTCCCATGTGGTAATTGGCTAAATACAGTCAGAGCAAGTAACGCCCAGTTAGTACTATGGCACTGCTTTAGTACTGCTGTAACCAGCCTTTCATTGGAGAGTGCCACAGATAACATGCTGTCATGCTGTGCAGCCAATGCTACCATAATGTCACTGTCTGTGCTCCTGACCTTCATGCATAACACACAGCTGGTGTGCAACATGATTTGTGACACAGACAAATGCATGAATCTCAGATCCATAATATAACTGGAAATGCTAATTTACCTGTAGGAGGAGGATGTCACCAACTTACATGCACTCATGCAAACCTGCTGAACACCCAAATGTACTGCACCAGCCAGTATTTCTCTGGCGTGGGGGAATGTCAATATTACCAATAGACTCAACATGGGGCAGTAGTGCACAGCCATCATACTGGTCAACATCTGATGTCCCCTCATCATCAGAATGGCTGGACATGTTTTCCTCCATGTCAGAGGCTAAAGCCTGATCCACAAGGTTGTCATCATCAAGACCAGATTGTATCAACAAATCTTTGCCCTGTGTGTCATTTGGCATGCTAGCAGTGAGGCACATCAGATTCCATCCCAGGACCGGGGACAGGCTACTGGATGTGGCAGGCAATGGACATGCTGCACATAGAGACAGAGCACACAGGTCAGTTACACCGACAGAAATTGTATGGTGTAGCTCAGCAAAGACATATAGGACAGCTATATTAATACAATGTTAATGAGGCTAAGGACTTACCAAGAGGGCATAGCTAGGCATGTCTCATGGAACCTATATAACAGGGAGAAGACATTTACATTACATATGCAACATATATGACATATGTGAGTAAGAACAAAATAAAACACATCTGACATGTCCTTACGGAAATCCACCACCAGAGGTGAGTACTGAAATGCAACTGCTGTAGGAAAACAAAGACATTCTGACAATATTAGTAAGTACATACTTGCCAGCATGTACCATTCCAACAGAGCTATAGCCCACAGTAGGTAACATATGCATATACCAGTCATTCGAGGTCGATGTGCAGATGGCAGTTGTCTTATGCAAGTATAGAATAACACAGTATTAATGGAGGGCACCAACAGTAGTTTCAAGACTGACATGAAACAGAGGAAATGTCATGCTAATTACATCCTCCATGTGTGGTGAGTTTCTCATCTGTGGTAATGCAGATCCTGTATTAGGAAAATAAATAGAGCACTACATGTGGGTATGCAACACATTCATGAATGCAGGCAGAGGTGTATGATGACATATAAACCACAATAACATTATATGGAGACACTTATGTGACATATGGTATACATGTTGTCCAGATGTACCTGTGCTTGGAAAACAGCCACATGAATATCATATATCACAAGTGTGATACATAGTACTGCAGCCTATAAACATGGTGGAAAACCATACAGTGTTTCTGTAGGTACACCTGCACAGCCCATGTCTCATAATGATGTATCTGTAGGTAACAATGGCAAAGGTACATCAACAAGTTAGCATATACCACTGTCATGACAGTCAGCAGAGGCAATAAGAGATATTTGTCATAGTAACAGTATATGGAGACACTCACCTGATATGTTGCTGCTGAGCAAATACGGATGGAACTGTGCAAATGAATAGCGACAAGTTTACACCCATTGCTGGAAGTGTTATGTATCTACCACATTTGTATGATAATCTGCCATTATACTTATGTTGATTACTGTCAGCATGTGTGCTCCCACCTTCATGGCACAATTCTGCTGCTGGAACACAAATACAGTACTACATGAATATGCATGAAACAATGATATGTAATGAGGTAGTATATATGCAACAGTATTCAGAAAAGTACAATATATATGTACATCCTGAAACACATGTGTGAAGACTGATAGAGAAGGGTCAAGGCTGCCGGCCTAGCCAGATGGAATTTTACAGATAATTCTGTCATTTGTAAATATGCATGTAAACTACAGGCTTGTTGTCTTAAATGTATCTCCAAACACCATTATATTGGGTGACTTCAACTACCCGAATATAGACTGGGAACATTACTCAAGCCCCAACTTTCTAGCCCAAAGGATCCTGGAGTTCATAAATTCAAATGCCATGGAACAACTAGTCACCGTTCCCACAAGAGGAGAAAATATACTAGATCTCATCATCACAAACATGGGGACAAAATGCTCTACACTGGAAGTATATCCCTCATTGGTGAGATCAGATCACAAACATATCTCACTGGAAATCCACATCCCGCCCCCCCCCCCAACAAAAGACCACAGTGAAGAACTTCTCTAAAGCAAACTTCACACTACTCAAGACTGGTGTGGTATCCTTCAAGGCCCCCGAGCCAGTGGAAACCACAACCCAAGCTGCGGAAGCCCTTACAAATGCCTTCTACGAACACCTCCAGGACTGCATGGATCAGGCAATCCCTAATAAAACCAAGACTCTTTCCACCAAGGGCAAACGTCCAGTCTGGTGGACCCCAGCCATAAACAAACTTTACAATAAGAGGAGAAAGCTGTTACATGATAGAGCAAAATCCATAAAAGAGAAGACACCCTTAATCATTATTAGTAAAAAAATACGAGCTCTCATAAAATCATCCAAGGCCAACTTTGAGAGAAAAATTGCAATAGATTTAAAAGACAATAATAAGGCCTTCTTCAGCTATGTTAGAAACCTGGGTGAAAACTCCCAGATATGCGCAGAATTAGTCCAAAATGATACAAAAATCACTGAACCCACAGACATTGCCAACATACTGGCAGACAGGTTCAGTGCAAACTTCACCCCCCCCCACAAAAGGAGAGATAACTATCCCAGCGGAGTGTAGCCTCCCAGACATCTCAAATGTGCAGATGAAAGCTGCTCTCTCTAAAGCTAAAAACACAGCATCAATGGGACTGGATGGTGTCCCCGGCTGTGTGCTACACGAACTCAACGAGGAACTAAACCCGCATATAAGGCAGCTGTTTAATCTTAGCCTTACCACAGGATACGTGCCCAATGAGTGGCGTACGGCAACTGTGGTCCCACTCCACAAAGGCGGTACCTCTACGGACCCTGGTAATTACCGCCCCATGAGCTTAACAAACCTGGTCTGCAAAGCTATGGAGAGGATCATAATGGAACTCATAAACAAAGACATAGGGGACTTGCAGACATTGGACCCAACCCAATTTGGCTTTGTCAAGGGCAGATCATGCCTTTTGAACTTGGTCGACTTCTTCGAAACAGTCATCAAGGCCATTGATGATGGAAAGGCAGTCCCATACAGCCTACCTTGACCTTGCAAAAGCTTTCGACACAATACCCCACTCTGGTATTATAGAGAAACTTACCAGCTTAAATGTAAACCCATATGTCACAAGATGGGTTGCAAACTGGCTAAAGGACAGAACCCACAGGGTTAGAGTTGCTGGCGCCATGTTAGACTCCAAGCCGGTCACAAGTGGTGTCCCACAGGGCTCAGTCCTTGGCCCCCTGCTGTTCGGCATCTACTTCTCAGAAGTACAGGCAAACATAGGAGGACTATGGCTGACAAAGTTTGCAGATGACTGCAAACTGGGCGCCATAGTGGAAAGTACATCGGACACAGATATCCTTCAGAGGGGTCTCACAGGAACTGATAACTGGTGCCCGAGCCATGGCCTGAAGTTAAATGCCAAAAACTGTATAGTCATACCCTTCGGGAAAAACAAGGTAACCCCAAGCTACCATATAGGTGGCAATCCATTAAGCACAGAAGAGGTTATCAGGGACCTGGGGACCCAGGTTGACAGTGGCCTTTCTTTTGACACTCACATTGCTAAAGTGGTTAGAAAGACCTTCTACATTGCCCACCTGATCATGAAGGGATTCACATCCAGATCAAGTGAGGTCATTGTTCCCCTGTACTCTTCACTTATCAGACCAATAATCGAGTACAATGCCCCATTCGGGATGTATCTCACCCGACACCTGCAGCAATTGGAGAGACCCCAAAAGTTCCTCACCAAAAGGATAAAGGGACTCCAAAATCTGTCATATACTGCCAGACTGAAGAAACTCCAGCTCTATTCAGTCGCATACCGCCTGCTCAGAGGTGACCTGTGCCTGACATACAAGGCCATGTCCAACCCAGAATTAATGGACATGCTCCACCTCAAAAAATCCAAATCTACCAGATCCACTAGAGCAAGCGACTTAAACCTTAGCACGGATATAAATAGGACATGCTGGAAGGATAGATTTGTCACCCAGAGACTCCCTATGCTGTGGAATAAAATCCCGGTCCATGTGAGGCAGAGCACCTCGCTGGCTCTATTCAAGAGAAATCTTGACCGGTGGATGGGAGATCGTAGGTTTACCCCGGGAATCATCTCTGTGTCACTGCTGGACAGAGGCACAACAAACTAATGGGCACAGTATTTTTTTAACAAGGGGTGGCATAAGTCACAAAACTTTGGGCTAGGCTTATAAATGCCTTAGGGCAGATAGCCTAGTATAAACCTATGAACCTATAAGAAATACTGTTACATGTGTATCTTGAAATAAATGTGACAACAGTGCACTCTACTGACCAAAGTAAAACATGTGGTGACTCTTAGAAGGTGACAGTGGTGCTACAAAGTCTAGATGAAGAAATTATTTCTATTGTTTTAACCAAGAATTAAATTGCTAGATTTAAACATGCAAATGTATTTTTATTGCTCTTTTCCCTACCAGCTGCAAGATAACAAAAGGGAGATGTTAAGAATGTAAATGCAGTTAATGTGTAGCCTGGGAACTCCAGAAAAGTGAAAAAGAATGATGTAATGTTTATCAGAACTGCAATAGCAATTTAAACAGAGAATAAGAACACATTAAGCAATGTTGCCTTGATCATCCAACTCACACTGCCTCTTGCTCACATGTAAATTATCTCATACGTGTGTTTTCTTTTAGGGATAGCTAGAAGCTATAAATATTAGACTAAGTGTTTTTCTGTGATGTCAGAACTGTACTACTGATTTATTTTAAGTATTTCTGTGTGATCTCTGAACTCTTGACTAGCATTGACTGTGTAGTATAAAACATTGTCTTGTAGTTTTAGTTATTTATTATTAAATATTTTAAAAACTTTTAACTGTGGCTTGTTTGTGTAGAGATAATTTAAGCTCTAGAGTACATTGCATATTTATAGAGTTTACTGTCCAAGTCACTCCAAATAAACTTGACTGTTTAGTTACATCTACCAATTGGATAATAATATTGTACAGTAATAATTGGACACCCGTTTAAGGGCCTTTGGGTAGCTGATAAATATTAGCTGGGTGGAGGCAAGTGGTACTACCGTATAGTCTGGGTAAAAGGAGCATAGCTGGAAAACCTGTGCCAGCCTTCCTAAGAAGTGTCTGTGTGGTTGTGTAAACTCTTATCTCATGGTGTATGTGTGTGTCAGCTACTTGGGCAAGGACACGTAGCACTGGTTGGACAGAGATGGTGCTGGAGGTTTTAGCTTGCCCAGCTAGGCTGAGATCTGGACCCTATAGCTGTGCCAGTGGGGAGTCTTATTGAGGACCTGAGGAGCAATGGAGCGACCAGCCATGGACTGACTGTGATCTCTCTGTGCTTTTAAGGGAAATTGCACTTTACTGTGTGTATTTTTTATCCTTTCCTCATATATGAGATGCCCTCTCTGGTGTTAGTGGTGAGGATTGAGGCTCCTTGATTGCTGGGCCAGGGCATGGGCATCACATATTAATTGGTGGCAGTGGTGGGATATCCACATCACATATTAATTAGTTGTCAAATACTAATTGGCTTGTAGTGGTGCAGGTAGAGTGAATCCTGTAGCTTGTGTACAGTGAGCTTTGATTTTAAAGAGCCAGTGTTATACAAGGTAAAATGTATATGTGAATAAATATAAATGCTTTTTTTAAAAATCGGCAACAATTTTAAAACCACAACACATTTGTCTTATTGCTTAATTTTCTTATGTGTATAAGTTAATCTAAATATTGTTAAATGCTAGATAACAACTTAAATAGCTCAAACAAATGAAAATATAAAATTTGTATGAATGCATAAAGATAAATATATATAAATAAATATTTATAAATTCTTTCAACTAATAGAAAAGTTGTTATGCAACCAAATTTCATCTTTGAAGAACTTTCAGTTTCAAAATAAATTTTATCGAGCAGTATTCATTAAGCCCTGGTGAAACATGTGCACATGTTTTAATTTGCCAAACAAGTTCCTGTTCTTCAAGTTTTAATTCCCAGGGCCCACCTCTAACTTTCATAACTATTTGTTGTAATATTGTAAACTGGAATTTATGTGTGGGGTGTTCTAAAGTGCATCTAGCCAAAGCATTTGTGGTATTATCCCTACTAATTTGGTATTGGTGTTCATAAATTCTCTGCTTAAACATTCTTTCAGTTTTACCAATAAAGTACCTTTGGCAACATTGGTATAAAGCAGCA
Source organism: Protopterus annectens (assembly GCF_019279795.1). Classification (NCBI taxonomy): domain Eukaryota; kingdom Metazoa; phylum Chordata; order Ceratodontiformes; family Protopteridae; genus Protopterus; species Protopterus annectens. Next base: position 989,036,920 of record NC_056743.1, read on the forward strand.
TATACTACTCCTCCTGTTTTACAGTTAACATTTCCATTAATGATGTTGATTTTATTACATATGCAAATTGTATTAGTTACCATAATGTCCTGACACTGCTGACCTCTCCCACACCTTCTCATCCCCCAGTTTGTGGGGCATTTTTGATTGTTCCTTTCCAACAAATCTTTAAAATGTAGGCCTCTTCTATAGGTAATATGTGCTATATCTCCCAATTTCATATTAATAGCACTGTCCTCTGATATTATAGCCCATTTTTTATTCATAATATTCTTAATAGCATGTGCATCAATAAAGAACGTAGTTAGAAAGCTTATTCTACCATCATAATTCCTAATACTATTCTCCCTATGCTCATCAGGGGGAGTATCACCTATTGTTTCACCATAACCCCTGCATAGAATAGGTTTAAAATGGCCAGTAGTCCTTTTAGTAGCAACTTCATCAAACAACTGTTGAAAAAGCTGTTCTGCTTAGCCCCTTTCATGAAACATGATTTTCAATGTGTTACATTCAAACCGAAAGTCAGTCTCTGATGAGACCATTTTGGCTGCATTAACCAGTTGGCCCTTAATAACCGCCCTTTTCTGGTGGAATGGGTGGCTACTACTAAAGTGTAGAAAAGTGTTTGAGTAAGTAGGTTTCCTAAAAATACTAGCCATAAATCTATTGTTGGATCTATCTTTAGATAGTGACACATCCAGAAAATTAATGAAGTCTGTGTTAAAAGTGAAATCAAGGAAATCTGTGAATTTGGAGATTTTATTAATAAAAGTTGTTACTAAATCTAGACTTCCTTTCCACATAAAAAAAACGTGTTGTCCTGATATATAGTGTACTATTTTACATTTTCCTTAAAAATGGGATTTTGAAAAAGGAAATGTCTTTCCCAAAATGCCATGACTGAATTTGCACAAAAACCTCTGCATGGGGAGCCCATGGCTACCCCAGTTTTTTGCAAAAAATATTCTTTGTCAAAAAGCATATAAAGTTGTTATTCAAAACTAGATCTAACAAGGATGCAATTACATTTATCTCTTGCTGGTCCAACCATTTCAAAAATAGAAATTCACTAACCTATTCAATGCCAACTTCTTGAGGTATGATGGTATACAGATCCTTTATATCTGCCGTCAAAAAATTGCACTCTCCATCAAATTCAAGAGAATCAATATTCTCTCAGAAACCCCAGGAATCCTTACAAATTTGAGGTTTACTGCAAATAAATAACTTAAGTTTACTGTCCACATATTTAGCACATGCATATGTAATGGATCTCCTGCCATCCACAATTGGCCAAACAGATGGCTCCATTATACTTTTGTGGATTGTGGGAGATCCAAATAAAACTGGTGTTACTGGTGCTGGCATGCATAGGTAATTATGTGTGTCTATGTCAATACTGTTTTCCAAAAGACGGTCATTTAAACTTTCTTTGATTTTTCTGTGTGCACTATTCACTTAATTTAAGCTAACTTTAGAATAACAATCAGTAGATAAAACATTTGACATTTTGTTAATATAATCCACTTCGTTCATGAACACAAGGCCACCACCTTTATCTGGCTTCATTACCTTAACATGGCAAATTTTCAACAAGTTAAGTACTTCACATTCATCAACTGTCATATTTTTAACTTGTCTCTGTTGATTTTTTTGCCAGTAAAGACCTTAGATCCATCTCACAAATATGTTCAAATATGGCAAGAGACACATTAATTGGAGGGATGAAAACACTATATATATGCAAATCATTGTGTATAGCAGACCCATTCCCAAAAAGAACTGCTAAGTTCATTTTACATATGTATAACATTAAGTCAATGATAGATCTTGCTATATCAGCTCTCTTATCTGGTATGAATGTTAATCCTTTAGCCAGCAACTCTACTATTTCGCTGCTGATGTACATAGAGGAGAAATTATATTTATTCACATATATATTTTACCTTGTATGAATGGGCGTACCTTCGTTGAAGGTTGTGCATTAGGGCTGGCAACTCAGCATGTAAAAATCAACTGCCAATCATTAGCGGACAGGAGTTCCGCTGTGGCAACCCCTAACCTAACCTAAAAGCCGAAAGACACAACAACGTAACACTGGCTCTTTAAATTTCTTAAATTATGTTAATTGGTTTTATAATTAATTATCTCATCTTAATTAATAGTTTTATTTTAACTGAGGACTCTTGGGGTTTCTTTGCCTGAAGAATTTTGTGTATTTTATGAATGAAAATGCTAACAATAAACTGGTTAGAATTCTACAGCTTGCTGCTTATTTTTGTTTTTGTTTACAAGTTTATTTTTTGTTTTGTGTTTATTCAGCTTAGTTACTCAGGGTGAACAGGCAGCATGTCAGCAGTGGAGTATGGAAAGCTGACAAGGAGCCAGCTGGCAGAGATGTGCCAGGCTAAGGGACTGGTGCATGAAAACCTGACTAAGGCAGACGTGATTGCAGCCTTGGTTACAGCTGCATCAGAAAACAGCAACCAGGAGGACAATCAGACTGGCAGTGGAGATATAATTGCCTCAGAGAATGGACAGCTCAACCTTTCTGCAGTGGACTTAAAAATCCAGCTGGAGCTAAAGAGACTTGAGTTGGAGGCCAGGCATGTGGAATTAGAAGTAAATGAGCGACTGCAAAGTTTGCAGGCTGAGGAGAATGAGAAACTGTTACATTTGCAAGCTGAGGAACAAGAGAGGTGAGGTAGCAGGAGAAGGGGATGCTGACTGTTTGTCAGAGTCATGGTGGTAATGGGGACTGGAGTAACTGGACACCTGAAGCACAAAAGGTCAGTACATTTCTTCCACAGTTTAAAGAGGGGGATAATTTTGATAGTTTCATTCATATGTTTCAGAGGGTATGTAAACAGTATGAAGTTGACCAAGGGTTCTGGGTACAGTTACTGACCCCCTTACTCCATGGTAAAGCTGTAACTGTTCTGTCCAAAATGTCTGACGTTGCATGTTTTGATTATACTGCTGTAAAAAATAGTCTTTTAGAACTGCTTAAGCTAACACCTAAAAAGTTTAGGAAAAAGTTTTGTGAGCATAGATCCAAGGCAGATGAAAGTGTGTGTGAATATGTTGCTGAATTGAGCACTTATTTCCATAGGTGGGTAAGTGGATGTCAGGTCACCACTTTTGAAGGGCTGGCAGACCTTTTGTTGAGTGAAAATGCCCTTAGCACTTTGCCTGAGGACATGAGGATCTGGTTAGCTGATAGACAATGTGCTACTTCAGATGAGTTGGGGAAGAAGGGAGACATATACCTGGCAAGCAGGGCAGCCCTGCACAGGAAGGGGACCCACAGTACTGCTCATGGGTCTAAAGGAAGCCATGGTGGGCAGCACAGACTGCCCCAACAGAATCTGCCAGTAGCAGGGGAAGCCACTAGTCCAGGTACACATCCAGGAAGTAGGATTAAATGTTTTGAATACAACCAATGGGGCCATGTGGCATACAGGTGCCCATGGAGGCAAGGTGGGGAACCAAAGGTGAGGAAGCCAGTAAGTGGGAAAGACAAAAATGCCAATAATAGGTTGGCTTGGGACAACAAGTGTACCACACTACCAACAGAGGCTATATCCTATTGTAGTAAATGGCAAAGAGGCCATTGCCAAGAGAGACACAGCCTCTGATATAACCATTGTAAAGCCGGCAATGGTTACAGAGGAGCACTACTTGCCTGGGCAGTCCACTCCAGTCAGGGCTTTGGAGAGATCCCATTCCAAATACCTTTGGCTATGGTTCACCTTGACTTGGAGGGTGGAAAAGGAAGCCAGCAAGTAGGTGTGTTTGAGGATATACCTGCAGATGTCCTGATAGGGAATGATTTTGATAGTGCAGTACTCTGTGTTTGTGCAGTTACATGCAGTCAGGCTTGGAGAAATGAATGTGGGTCTGGTAGCCTGGGGAAGACCCAGATAGATGGCATACTTGCAGCCAGGAATGGTGAGGTTGTTACTTCAGGGAGTGAGCTACACTGTAGCAGTGAAACTTAAGGTGAGCTACAGCTGCTTGTGGGTACTGATGTTTCCTTGAACAGTGTGACTGCAAAGATAGAGGTGAGTAGTAGTACCCAGGCTGACAGTGAGGCACCACTGTCAGAGGATGCCAGACCTCCTGTAGAAGGGGAGCTGGGAAGGGTTACAAGGAGAGAGGCCTGAGGCAGGTAGCTAGGGAGGCACCTGATTCTCAAGGAAAGGGGGAATCTGTATACTGGGGCAAAGGGTTACTATACAGGGAGAGGACCCCTGAGGAAGGGCTAGAAGGTGAGAGAGTACAGCAGTTGGTAGTGCCTAGAGCCTACTGTCTGGCACTTTTAACCATAGCCCATGATATTCCCTTTGCAGGTTATCTGGGCATAAAACATACAAAGAGGTGTATTATGCAAAACTTCTATTGACCTGGAATTTCCAGAGATGTAACAGGGTACTGCAGGACCTGTGAGCAGTGCCAAAAGGTAGGCAAAACAGGAGACAAGGTTAAAGCTCCTTTGATGCCTTTGCCTGTGATTGATGAGCCATTTCAGTGGGTAGCTATAGATATTGTGGGTCCTCGGAGTACCCCAAGTTCCACAGGGAAAAAGTATATCCTAGTCGTAGTGGATTATGCTGCGCAATACCTTGAGGCAGTGGCTTTGTCCTCCATTGAGGCAGAGAAGGTGGCAAATGCTTTGTTAGAGATTTTCAGCATGGTAGGTTTCTCAAAAGAAATACTGACTGACAGATGTCCCAATTTCATGTCAGACCTGCTGGCTTGTCTGTGGAACTCCTATAGGGTGAGGCACATGAAGACCACCTCCTACCATCCCCAGACTAATTATCTTGTTGAGAGGTTAAACTCTACAATCAAGTCCATGCTACAGGCATTTGCAGATCAGTTTAAGAGGGAGTAGAACAAATATTTGCCCCATCTGTTGTTTGCTTTCCCCAGGAATCCACAGTTTTTTTTCACCCTTTGAGTTGCTGTATGGGCATAGGGTGAGGGGACCTCTAGATTTAATTCAAGATGAGTGAGAAGGTGAGTGTGAGTCTCACAAGGAGTCTGTTGTGGCATACATCCTAAACCTTAGGACAAGGCTCAGGGAACTCATGGGCTTGGCCTAGGAGAACCTGGCAGAAGCCCAACAACCTGTGGGGCAGCAGGTAATGGTTATCATTCTTGTCAGACAGAACAAGCTGCAAGCAGCTTGAGAGGGTCCCTACAAGGTGGTAAGAAAGGTAAGTGATGTTAACTATATGGAGAAGCTGCTAGGCAAAAGGCAGGGGCACAACTGTACCATGTTAACATGATGAAATCTTACCATGATAGGGAGGCCTTTGTGCTGAGCATTTGCAGTGTATTGCAGGAGGAGTCTGAGGGAGATCTGTGAACCGATCTCCTCAGTTAAGCTTGGGCTGACACCACAGTGGAATTGGTAGCAATGTCCCAGCAGCTATCTCCTATCCAGGTTCAAGAAATCCAAGCAGTGTTGCAGGGATTTGGGGACATGTTCACTGGGAAACTAGGGTGCACCCACCTGGTGCAGCACCAGGTGGACACAGGTCCCTAAAGGCCTATTAGGCAGGCCCCTTATAAAGTGCTTGAGAGAGGCAAACAGACTCTGAGGGAGGAGGTACAGGAGATGTTGGAACTAGAGGTGATTCAAGAGTCCAACAGTCCCTAGGCCTCTCCAGTGGTGCTGGTGTCAAAGAAGGATGGCAGCACCAGGATCTGTGTGGACTACAGGAAATTAAATAGTCACACAGAGTCAGATGCTTGCCCCATGCCTAGGACAGATGAGGCCCTAGTGCATCTGGATGGGGCTAAGTATCTTACAACCATTGATCTTACCAAGGGTTATTGGCAGGTGCCCTTGACTGTCAGTGGTAAAGTGAAGTCAGCCTTTGTGACTCCTTTTGGCTTGTATGGAATTCACAAAGATGTCCTTTGGGATGAAGAATGTCCCAGCAAATTTCCAGATGCTAGTAGATAATCTACTAGCATGAGGAGGAGGGTTTGCCCTTACCTACCTAGATGATATTGCCATCTACAGCCATTTCTGGCCAGAGCATCTTCAGCATGTCAGGGAGATGCTGGGCAGACTACAGAGGGCAGGATTGACCATTAGGCTGAGCGAGTGTCAGGTAGGTATGGCGGAGGTCTCCTACCTAGGACATTGAGTGGGGAGTTGTAAGATAAGGCCAAAACCTGCCAAAGTGGAAGCCATTCAGGCATGGCTTGCACCTGTTACTAAAAAGCAGGTGAGAGCATTTTTAGGGACAGCAGGGTACTACAGAACATTCATCCCCAGTTATAGTACCATACCTGCTCCCCTCACAGATCTGACAAGGAAGAACAATCCAGATAAGATAGTATGGACCCCAGCATATGAGCAGGCATTCCAGAAGCTTAAAGAAGCTTTGGGAGGACCCCCTGTGTTAGCCAGTCCATATTACAGCAAAGAAATTGTTGTGCAGGTGGATGCTTCAAACCATGGGGTGGGGGCTATACTTAGCCAGATTTATTCAGAGGGAGAAGAGCACCCAGTGGTTTATCTCAGTTGCAGGCTCCAACCCAGGGAGGAATACTATGCAGCTGTAGAAAAGGAATGTCTAGCCATAGTGTGGGCACTGCAGAAACTTCAGCCTTATCTGTATGGAAGGAAATTCACTGTTATGACAGATCACAACCCCCTAAAATGGTTAAACAGAGCCAGCCAACAAAATGCCAAGCTGCTAAGATGGGGGCTATGGTTGCAAGCATATGTCAGGGCAGCACCGCAGTAGGAGTAGCAATGCCAATGCAGATGGACTCTCAAGACAGGGAATGGGATAGGTACACTCAGATAGACCTAACCCTCTCAAGCGGCATTTTTAAAGGATCACTTGAAAAACTAGCTTGAGTTCTCCGAGGGGGGGGGTGAAGACTGGTAGAGAAGGGTGAAAGCTGCCAGCCTAGCTAGATAGAATTTTATAGATAATTCTGTCATTTGTAAATATGTATGTAAACTACGGGCTTGTTGTCTTAAATGTAAGGAAATACTGTTACCTGTGAAACTGGAAATAAATGTGACAACAGTGCACTCTACTGACCAAAGTAAAGCATGTGGTGACCCTTTGTAGTAGACAGTGGTGCCAGAAAGTCTAGATGAAGACATTCTTTCTATTGTTTCAACCAAGAGTTAAATTGCTAGATTTAAACATGCAAATGTATTTTATTGCTCTGTTCCTGACCAGCTGCAAGATAACAAAAGGGATATGTTAAGAATTTAAATGCAGATAATGTGTGGCCTGGGAACTCCAAGAAAGTGAAAAAGAATGATGTAATGTTTTTCAGAACTGCAATAGCAATTTAAACAGAAAAAATCAGAAGGCATTAAGCATTTTTGTCTTGATCATCCAACTCACAGCACTGCCTCTTGGTCACATGTAAGTTATCTTAGACTTGTGTTTTCTTTTAGGGATAGCTAGAAGCTAGAAATATTAGACTGTGTTTTTCTGTGATGTCAGAACTGTACTACTGATAGGTTCATAGGTTCATAGAAGATTTATTTTAAGTATTTCTGTGTGATCTCTGAACTCTTGAATAGCACTGACTGCGTAGTAGAAAGTATTGTCTTGTGGTTTTAATTATTTATTATTAAATATTTTAAAACCTTTTAACTGTGGCTGGTTTTTGTAGAGATAATTTAAGCTCTAGAGTACATTGCATATTTATAGAATTTACTGTCCAAATTACACCAAATAAGCTTCACTGTTTAGTCACATCTACCAACTGGATAATAATATTGCACAGTAATAATTGGGCACCCTTTTAAGGGTCTTTGGGTAGCTGATAAATATTAGCTGGGTGGTGGCAAGTGGTACTACCATATAGTCTGGGTAAAAGGGGCACAGCTGGAGAACCTGTGCCAGCCTTCCCAAGAAGTGTCTGTGTAGTTGTGTAAACTCTTATCTCAAAGTGTGTGTGTGTCAGCTACTTGGGCAGGGAGACGAAGCACTGGTTAGTCAGAGAGGATGTAAATAGTTGCCAACAAGTAGTGAAAAAATGCACTGGTAAAACAAAAAATCCACCACACAAGCGCAAATAAATCCCAGTCCATTAGATTGTCAGTAGATTTCCACGTTTAATGCACAAAACGAATACACAGCATAAACCACGGAGAATACAGTATAACGCCAACCATCCAACGTTTTCGTCTTCAACTTTATCAGAATACATTAAAAGTAAAGTGCATAGTGCTTTTATAGTATCCACCCCTGTATTTTAAAAACAGACCACCCAATCACATAAAAGCAATTAGTAAATCATGTATTACAAAATTGTCACTCAACAATGAATCTCTCTTAAATAACTCCATAAATAACAAATATAATTTCCTAAAAACAAATCAATTTGTGTTAATAGAAACCTTATGTAATACAAAATAAAAAATGTTGTTGTTGTTGTTGAAAACGTGTAAATATTGTTTAAAAACATTTGATTACCATAAAACCTTGATTTGATTAAAAGACTCACTTTGACAAAAGGTTTTGACCCCATCTTGTGGTGAAATAAAATATGACATCAAATAGTCATACACCAGAAGAAAATAATCATTTACACTAAAATGAAATAAGGGAATAGTTGTGTGTGTATATATGAATAAAGTACAACAAATGTAAACCACCAGAGAAATTCAAAGTATCAAAATTTTTTTTTAAATTATTTAAAAATTTTAAAGTACTAGTGTATTAACCACCTCATCCTAAACTACAACTTAGCTGCTCTGAGTTTAAGAATAGGTGCTAAGGACACAAACTCATTAAGTCCAAAATTCTTACTTGCGTCAAGCACAATTTGCCAATAAAGCTCTCTGTACTCAATGAAGGTTTCCCACATACCTCCCCTGGGATTTGTAGGTACAACTTCAAGAACAAAGAATCTAAAACTGGAATTCTTACAACATAATGTGTGTTTATATAATGCATTTGTTTCTTTTCTCACCTTAATGTCGTAATAGTGTTCATATAGTCTTTGTTTTAACTTCCTTTCACTTTTTCCAATGTAAAAGGAGTTACATTCACTACATAAAGAGATGTAAATAATTCCTTTAGTGTCACAGTTTGCAAAACTGTTCAAGTACAGATTTTCCCCCCTAGCCTGTAAAAAGCATTGGGTACCACAAATCAAGTGTTTGCAATAATTGCATCTACCACATTTGTGTAAACCTGTTTTCTGACTATTTTTCTTAGTGTTAGGACCTCTTTCTAGTATATTTTTAATAGTGTTACCCTTCCTGTAGGTGTAAACTAAATCCTTTTCAAAAATGTGATCTAGATCAGATACTTTGGAAAAATTATTCCATTCTCTGTTAAAAATTTTCTTAACAAGACCTGACTGTCCTCCATAAGTTGTTATAAGTCCTGATTCATACTGGTCACAAACTTTATTTTTATGGACAGGTGTTTGATAAATTTGTTCTCTCCCTAAAATAGGTGCAAATATGTCCTTTCGTTTTTCATTTACTTCATCAAAAATCTTATCAAAAAATTCCTGTGGGTAACCCCTGTTAATAAACAAACCCCTTAAGTAATCCACTCCTTGAAGGAAGGTGTCATCCTCTGATGTCATTCTACTTAAATGCACCAACTGACCCTTGACTACACTCTTCTTTTGATGTGGAGGGTGACAACTGGTGTAATGTAAGTAGGAGTTTGAGAACGTATCCTTCCTATAGACTTTAGAAGTAAAGTTACTTTCTTTCTTCTTAATGTGGACGTCCAGATATTGAAGTTCATCCTTGTTGTAATTGTTTGTGAACTTCAAAAATTCAGTGGTTTCATTTACATAACTCACCAATTGCTTAAAATCATCTTATTTTTTGTTCCAAAGAAAGCAAAGGTCGTCCAAAAATCTACAATATAAAACCCATCCACCACAGTAAGGTGAATTTACCAAATATTTCTTCTCCCAGTATGCCATGATGATGTTGGCATATGTAGGGGCACAATGTGCACCCATTGCCACCCCTTTCTCCTGTTTGAGATATTCACCTTGGAAATAAATAAAGTTGTTTTTCAGTATCATTTCCATCAAGATCAAAGTGTTTCTAAAGTCTTTTTGGTCAAGTTTCTTACTTAACACTAACATCTCTTCAAACCATGTCATCCCCACATCATGCGGGATACATGTAAATAAATCTACCACATCCATAGTTGCAAATGCCAAATTTTCATTGAACAACCTAGATTCCAATTTCCTAAGAAAATCCCAGGAATCTTTTAAAATGTAAGAATAACCTTCCAAAACACACTTTAACTTTTGATCCACATATTTCGCTAATGGTGCAGTCGCGGAGCCTTCAGCAGATACTATTGGTCTTAAGGGTGGGTTAATATCATCCTTATGCACTTTGGGTATTCCAAAAATACATGGGATCTTAGGTTTCTCCACCCTTAAGTACTGATAGGTCTCCCAACTGATAGAACCATCCAAGAATAAGTCATATAGTGTTGCCTGAATTTTTTGGTAAGCGATATTTATTTCATTTATAGATGCCCTAGAATCCTTCTCAGTGTCATTTAAGATTTCCATCATCTTACCATCATACTGTATTTTGTCCATAATTACAGTTCCCCCACCTTTGTCCGGTTTCATAACTCTTAAATTCTGATTGTGACTAATTTCCTTTAAAACAGCAAGTTCTTCAACTGTTAAGTTAGGATGCACATGTTCTTGTTGTAAAGCAACTCTAATCTCATTTTCTACTTTTAATTCAAAATTTCTCAGTTGGGGATGGACAGGGGGATTGAAAGCACTGTTACGCTTAAAATCAGTACTTTCAGTATCAATGGGCTTACCTTTAAAAAACAATTGTAAGTTTTTCTTCCTAATAAAAAGTTTAATGTCCATCAAAAGTTTAAAAATATCTGTCCTTTGTTTGGGTATAAACGTATAACCTTTTGAAAACAAACTAAAGTGAGTTTTGTTCACTATAATATCTGAATAATTAAAAATGTGATAGTCTCCGTGTGTCCATTTATTGTTGTTCACAATAATATCAGTGGTCAATTCCATTCTCTCTCATTCCTGCCCTGTTGTTTCCACCCCTCCCCATAAAGTTTTTTGAATTGTATGCTACTTTTTCCTTTTCCATTAGCCTTTCTGATCTTCTTAGCTGAGGAAAATCATCCACATCAGTGTGTGTATCACAATTGTCACCACCCTCCCAAGTCATTTCTGTTTGTTCTTTTGACCAATTCCCATAATCTTTCTTGTAGGCAGTTTTGGGTTTAGGGTAATGTATTTTGTCAGCATATTCCTTCTTGTCTCTCTTTATTTTACCCATTTTCCTGTCCATTACTTCATCACATTTAAGCTCAATATTTTGTAAAAGTTTGTGATACTTGTCTCTCTCACAGTCAACACTATACATAAGATCATTTAGTATAGATTTGTTAACATTATCTATGTCAACCCGCAGTTTTGACATTTCTGCCTCATTATTTCTAATAATAGCATTCATGATTTGAAACCCACAGTTATCAAAAATATCAATGAGTTCTGCATGAAACCCAGAACCATTCAAAACATTGTTAGGATATCTCCACACTCTAAGACCCTTAGGGACTATTTTAATTGACAAACAGTATTTTAAATAGCAATTGTCCATGTCTAAAGTTTTGTATTTATAAAGAAAATAATCCACATCATTCAACATGGCTTTACAAGTTGTTGAATATTTAACATTACCACGCTGCTTATTAAAGTCATATTTAGCGTTAAACATGTCTGTTACTCGCATTTGAGTACCTGTGTTGGGCCTATCAGCCCCTGAAAGTCTCTTAGTGCGACTTCTTTGCCTTCTCAATCTATTTTCATCTTCATGTCCTTCTGTATCATCAAGAATAATCTGTGGAAAGCCATCGAAACTGCAATTCTCTCTTTGGGCTTCTTCTGAACTCCCTAGCGGTAATCCAAGCTCCCTGTTAGCTTTCCTTTTCGCTCCACCACTTACGCTAGCTACTTCCTGGTTTGCTGGTATCGACGATGAAAGTGCCATGGCCATAGATTTACCAATGGGCGTTAACAATTCGACAAGCTGTGTAAGCTGACCAAGCAGCTTACGAAGTTACCCTGTCTCAGAGCCCCTGGAACCAGAATCTGCGCCAGGTTGGGTATGCATGAACAAGTAAATAGTTGCCAACAAGTAGTGGAAAAAACGCACTGGTAAAACAAAAAATCCACCACACAAGCGCAAATAAATCCCAGTCCAGTAGATTGTCAGTAGATTTCCACGTTTAATGCACAAAACGAATACACAGCATAAACCACGGAGAATACAGTATAATGCCAGCCATCCAACGTTTTCGTCTTCAACTTTATCAGAATACATTAAAAGTAAAGTGCATAGTGCTTTTATAGTATCCACCCCTGTATTTTAAAAACAGACCACCCAATCACATAAAAGCAATTAGTAAATCATGTATTACAAAATTGTCACTCAACAATGAATCTCTCTTAAATAACTCCATAAATAACAAATATAATTTCCTAAAAACAAATCAATTTGTGTTAATAGAAACCTTATGTAATACAAAATAAAAAATGTTGTTGTTGTTGTTGAAAACGTGTAAATATTGTTTAAAAACATTTGATTACCATAAAACCTTGATTTGATTAAAAGACCCACTTTGACAAAAGGTTTTGACCCCATCTTGTGGAGAAATAAAATATGACATCAAATAGTCATACACCAGAAGAAAATAATCATTTACACTAAAATGAAATAAGGGAATAGTTGTGTGTGTATATATGAATAAAGTACAACAAATGTAAACCACCAGAGAAATTCAAAGTATCAAAAATGTTTTAAAATTTTTTTTTAAATTTTAAAGTACTAGTGTATTAACCACCTCATCCTAAACTACAACTTAGCTGCTCTGAGTTTAAGAATAGGTGCTAAGGACACAAACTCATTAAGTCCAAAATTCTTACTTGCGTCAAGCACAATTTGCCAATAAAGCTCTCTGTACTCAATGAAAGTTTTTTAGTCAGAGAGGATGCTGGAGATTTTAGCTTACCTAGCTAGGCTGAGATCTGGACCCTATAGCTGTGCTAGTGGGGAGTCTTATTGGGGACCTGGGGAGCAAAGGACTGACCAGCCCTGGACTGACTGTGATCTCTGTGTGCTCTTAAGGGAAATTGCACTTTACTGTGTATATTTGTTATCCTTTCCTCATATATGAGATGCCCTCTCTGGTGTTAGTGGTGAGGATTGAGGTTCCTTGATTGCTGGGCCAGGGCACAGGTGTCACAACATGCTTCTATACTTAAACTAGGTATATATTGATTGTAACTGGTGGTATGCAGGAACACCAGAAACATTGAGATCTCATGTGGAAAGTAAATGGTGGGCCGCCACTGGTGGCATTCCTCAGCCTCTCATACTGGTGTATCCTGTTGGTTTCATGACAGAGCATGTCAGAGCTCTTTCACTGACAGGCCTCCTGGGATTGTTTGTGACTTCCCACAGCATTTATCATGTCGGTCAGGTCTGTCCACAGTTCATTCCTCCATACAGTATTTTCTATCCATCCTAGAAGACTGTGTCCATGCTAGTGCAAAGCATCAATGATAATGTCATTTTCTCGGAGATAGAAATTGTCACATCTCCATTGGTTTGCTGTCTGGAAGATAGTGATATGCACATGATATATTTTATACGGGGCCCACATATGGACACGATGATGGTGTATGCATCTGTTAATTGACCTGCTCTCCATTCATGTACTTTCCTACATAACGACACAATAAATAGCGTGGAATGAAATGCACTAACAACTGGTACTATCTTAATATTATAAGACACCATATTTACAGTAGCAATTGCACAATTTATGGAAACTCTCAAAATGTCTCATTATTTGTAGACCTAACACAGACACTACAAGGTAGTCAGAAATAAACACAGATGTATTTCAATTATGGCACTATTTATAGTGCATACATAACTAAGTATACAAGAGATTCTTATACAAACAAATAATTGGTGCCAAGGTCATGGCCTTAAATTCAATGCAAAAAAATGTATTATCATCCCTTTTGGTAAGTGCAATATTCCTGCTAACTGCCACATCAATAACAACACCCTAAGTACGCATTCAGTTGTGACAGACTTGGGCACACAGGTTGACAGCAACATTAGCTTTGATCATCATGTCACCACAGTGGTAAGAAGGGCATTCTATATTGTTCATCTCTTAAGTAAGGGCATTGCATCCAGAAAGAAAAGTTATAGCTCTGCACTTCCCTCATCAGGTCATAATTAAGTACAATGCCATTTTTGGTATGTACTTTTCCAAACACCTACTGCAACTGGAGAAATCACAAAGGTCCCTCACAAGGAAAATTCATGTTCTTCAGCATCTGTCCTATGTGGACCGTCTGAAACCACTGTCACTTTATTTTGTTTCATACAGACTACTCAGTGATTATCTATGCCTTGCATATATGGCAATTTTTGAGCTTGCTTTATTGGAAATGCTGCATATCCGCAAGTCAAATGTTACACGGGTTACTTGCTCTAAAGACCTTAACCCGGTATGTGACATTAGTAGAACCTGCTGGAGGGACAGAGTTCTCTTCCAGAAGTTACCACACCTTTGAAATGTACTCCCACTTCGTGTCAAACAGAACACTTCATTGCCCCTCTTCATATGCAGTCTGGACAATTGGATGGTTAAGTGTAAATTCACCATGGGGGGGTTCTACCCATGTCCCTCTTGGACAGGTGCAATTGGTGCTGATCATTGAAATAAGGGTAGAACTTGGCTAGGATTGTAAGGGCCCTAGGGCCATTAGCCTAGTAGCTTTTTATGATCCTTTGAATATCAGGGTCAGGGTCAAAATAAAAAACTTCTCCAAAGCTGACTACATTCTCCTCATAGCAAATATAAGCAGCTTCACAACCATGGTCCCTTCAGTTGGAACTATTAGTAATGTCCAAGCCTAAACCAAAAAAACTATATGAGCACCTACATAGCTGTATGGACTCAGCAATACCTGACAGGACCAAATCATCTTCCTCAAGGAAGACTAAATCTGCCTGGTGGACATCAGCAATAAAAAACTCTATAATAAAAAGAAAAAAATGCTGTCCAGGGCCAAGAAGGAGCAAGTGTTAAGTTGGAAGCAATCCCTCCTTTGTCAGAGTAAGCAAATAAGGTCACTGGTGAAATCATCTAAAGCTAACTTTGAGTCCAAATTGGTCACATCCACTAAGGACAATCACAAGGCCTTCTTCACATATGTCCGCAATCTCAAAGGTAAAACCCAAATCTGCTCTGAACTGGTGGTCAATAACACCACACACACAAATGCCATAGATATAGCCAATCTGCTGGCAGACAGGTTCAGTGAAAACTCCAGCCCCCCTTTCACCACCCATCAGTAAACCAGGACATCCACAGCACCTGCCTCCCTCCCTTCATCACCAGGGAGTAGGTCCTTAATGCCCTCTCAAAGGCAAAGCATACAGTCTACATGGGACCCGATAACATCCCTGGCTGTGTCCTACATGGACTCAGGGATGAGGTCTCAGCACCATTAGACACCCTATTCAACCAAAGCCTGAGCACTGGCTTCATCCCAGCTGAATGGAGGACAGCCACTGTCATCCCTCTACACAAAAGTGGAGTGTCCACTGACTCAGAAGTTATAGATCTATCAACCTAACTACCCTGATCTGCAGGGCAATGGAATGCATCATCATGGACCTTATAAACAAGGACATTGGCAGCCTCCAAATGCTTGGCCCCACACAGTTTGGTTTTGTCAAAGGGAGATCATGCCTGTGAAATTTGGTTGACTTCTTTGAAACAGTCACCAAAGCCATGGACGAGAGGAAGACGGTGCACACCACCTACCTTGATGTAGTCAAAGCCTTTGACACTATTCCCCACTCAAGAATAATAGATAAACTCTCCCAGCTAGGCATCAACCTATATGTTACCAGATGCTAACTGGCTCACTGATAGAACCCGCTCAGTCAAAGTAGGGGAAGCCACATCTAGTAGTAGACCAGTAATGAGTGGTGTACCCCAAGGATTGGTCTTGGGGCTGCTACTGTTTGGGATATACTTTTCTGAGTTGCAAGTTAAAACCAGTGGTCTGTGACTGACTAAGTCTGGATATGACTGTAAGCTGGGTGCTGTCTTAAATTCCCCTAGTGATGTGAACATCCTCCAAGAGGGCCTTATCCAAACTATTAACTGGTGCCTGAAGAATGGCCTCAAACTGAATGCTAAGAAATGCATCATTATCCCCTTTGGAGAAAATGGCATCACCACTAATTATCACATTAATAACAATGTACTAAGCACACAATCAGTTGTGAGGGATTTGGGCACCCAGGTTGATAGCAATTTGAATTTTCACCACCACGTTGCCTCCGATGTATGGAAGGCTTTCTACATGGCCCACCTCATAAATAAAGGTATTTTATCCAGGAACAAGGAGGTCATAACACCCCTGTAATCCTCCCTTATCAGACCCATTATCAAGTACAATGCCCCCTTCGGCATGTACCTTGCCAAGCACATGCAGCAGTTGGAGAGACCACAGAGGTTCCTGACTAGGAATATCTAGGGGCTCAAACACCTATCCTATACAGATAGGCTAAATGCCCTGTCCCTCTACTCAGTCTCATACAGACTGCTCAGAGATGACCTGTGTCTGGCATACATGACCATCTCAGTCCCAGCCTTGGTGAGTTGCTGCATATCCATAAGTCAAACTCCACTTGAGCAACTCACATGCAAGGCCTTAAGCTGGTCTATGATATTAATAGAAGTTGTTAGTGGGATAGATTTGTGTCCCAAAGACTCCCTCATCTCTGGAATAGACTCCCTCCCCATGTCAAGCAGAGTACTTCCCTAGCCCTCTTTATGAGTAACCTGGATGACTGGATGGGAAACATAAAATACACCCCTGGGAACCCACCCATGTCCCTGCTGGACTGGGGAAACAGGGGTTGACTTTGAAGGAACATGGGCAAAATTCTTGGCTAGGCTTATAAGGACCTCCAGGCCAATAGCCTAGTATCATTCTAAGAACTATTTAACCTATATCAGTATTGATAACAATGAATATTGATTAACATACAAATAACTCGGAACATGTCATTTTCTGCAACTATACAACAGAATGTCAAAGGTCACCAGAAACACATGTTGATGTATTGTCAGTGCATCTGTATGCACTGTTTACTGGGGTGTCTTTCCATTTATCTGCACAAGTGCATATATGGAATTCCTAATTGCCAGTAATGCAGACATACCCACCTATATGCATACTGATCAATACTACATATCCAGTATGTCACAGATATTTGTACTGCAGACAGTTTTGCCAAAGAAGTGACTGTCAGCATGTATAAATAGACTGATAAGGAATAATAATAACATAGGTCTGTAATAACAGCAATATATCCCACCACAGCAATGCCAGCAGGCACCACATTACCTTTGAAGCTACCTTTAAGTCAGGTATACCTTAACATAACATCAGCTATGTGCACACAGCTTTTAAGTACCATTTGCACTATACATAGTTAATGAGGTTCATTATCATTCAAGGTTTTGGAATCCCATTTATGCATTTTCACATAAGTTCTTGAAATTCAATGCATTAACCAATAACTTGGCATAATGGAAAGATGCTCTACACAATACCCAATAGTTATTGTGGGACCATGTGTAGCACATGTTCATTACTCTCCACTGATTAGATACCATCCAATAAATCCCACTGTTAAAACATGATCTTGACATATTTACTACTCATACCATCGCTACCTATAAAAGTGGGAACCTCAGTGGACAATTTTCTGAAGGCTTTTTTTTCTGACCTGCACCAATGAGATGGCTACTGTGAGGAGGCTGCAACATGCTAGAGTGCTAAACTGGATGAGGGAGTGGACCCAAATGCTCTATGTCTATGCTGGACTTGAGCAACTGAGGTGAGCATGGCCCAGGAGCTTTGCAATGAGTGACATATGGAACTAGATTGCAAGGGGGCACTGATGATACCCAAGGACCTTCTGAACTGGAGTGCAGGTTCACTGCCACTATGATGTCCAACATCAGAAAGATGCAAAAGATCCTTGCTGGAGGGTTACCGAGGTGTGGAGACAGCCTTTAGGTGCTTACAGTAAGTGTCATATACTGCTTTATCTGTACATTCCTATGGAGATCATACATATGCTGTGACCTGTATGTCCCAAATATTCCTTTCAGAGTCATTACTTAGGTGTTGTGTCACTTAGCTCATCTGGATAAACAATAAGCCAAGGTGAGTGCTCCTCCCCTGTGTATAAGTACAATTTCTGTGGCTTATTTTCTTTAATTGTGTTTGTTGTGTACATAGTACTGACCATAAGAGCAATGTTTATTTACCAAATAATATAGTACATCATTTTGCACATCCAGCATGTCCATGTTTCACTGATGCCTGTAGTACCTATTCCATGGATGACTATACATTTCTCTGCTGCCTGCAATAGTTTGAGACCATCACACAGTATACTTCTGTATGCGTGAATAGTGAGTCATGCCGACATACATTGTTTGACTCTGCTTTAGGAAATGCACAATATTGTTAAATACATATTTGTTGTACACATTAATGTAAGAGCACTGCAGGTCAGCATGTCAAACACATGTTGGACTAATGCAATCTGGCTGTTGCACATCTCGATTGTGTGTGGAGCATAAAGGCCAATAGATCTTAGGTGTCAGACTGGTGTGTATTCCTCTGTTATCCACAGGAATACAGAGACTTTGAAAAGTAGTTTGTTACTGGGGAATGTATCATGCTGTCTCTTAGCTCAACATGTTAAGCAACAGGCAAATGTATTTATATCATGGACACGTGGCTTCAAATCCACATAGGGTGTATCTTAAAGTATGTTTTCATCTGTCTCTGTTTATATTATGAAACTGATTATACAGATAACTGTTTGTTCAAGTATACAGTTAGTTTAAACATGTTTGCATTTATTTGTCAGACTACTACAAATATCTCCATTATGTGTAATTTTTTTGTAAACAGCATAGCTATGTCAAGATAGCTGATTGTGTAAGGTCACAAAGGTATACTTTACCTTTACACTTCAAACATAGCTCTAAACTAGTCATGAATACATCTAATCATAATCAGGAACTAATCCAGAAAAGTCACAATCAGGGAGACATTTTCTATTTTACTACTATTAATGTGAAAGTGACAACATAAAGGAATGTAAAGTAATGTACATTTGCCAAAGTTAAGATAGGCTATACCTCTGCTTATTGCAATTTAGTAAGTGCAATTCACCACCTTTCTCTAAGTGTTATTAGGAGGGAGTAAGAAAGACAGAGCTACCACATGAATGAAAATCAGGGAAATTATTGACTATGAGTGACATTTGTAATGTATGATTTGGTTCACAACAATAAATTCTATTTAGACATTTCCTGCCCTCCTACCTTTTCATAGGTTCACACCTACATTTTGATGTATGACATACCATGATGAATAGGATGTCCTGTGTATCTGTCTGTTAAATGCAGCTATGTGTGTTATTGCAATGTCCCAGACTCTTAGTTATGACGTGTTACAGTTGTGATTTTTGGTTGTGGCCAGTGTGCTGACATGTAGCCTGGCCTGCATGTTTTGGTTTACAAATGCACAACACATAGGGCAGGTTGGACTGCAGTTTACCAGTCTTGTAATGTGGAAGCCCTGATTCACG
The DNA here is from genome assembly GCF_019279795.1 of Protopterus annectens. NCBI lineage: Eukaryota > Metazoa > Chordata > Ceratodontiformes > Protopteridae > Protopterus > Protopterus annectens. The sequence continues at coordinate 989,056,682 of NC_056743.1, forward strand.
TTTTTACTCCTTCCCTGCACGGATATGTTTAACTGCAGTTGCTCCAATCATTTACAGCCAAAATGGATTAACTAGGCAGTTTGGTATAATGGTTAATGTGTTTACCTTACAGGTACAAAGTGCAGGGTTTAATTCTGACATGGGGTAATTGACTAGGCTCAAAATGGCTCAGAAGGGCAGTTAGCCTGGTACTAATCAATGAACCTAGGTAGGTGTCAGAGTTAGAGTATGAATATAGTTAGAAGTCACAGGTATGAATCTCATGTTCTTCAACTTGGTGTTCAGTACTTTTCCGCTATATAAAGTATAGTTTGTGACACAGCAATAAATAAATATGCAGAATATGCAATGGGGTTTCATGTCAAGACAAGAGAACATGTCCTGCTTATTATATTTCACTGTTAATTTACACATACTTAGTCTGTACCATTCATACATGCTTTGCACCTATTGCAGGTGATGAGGATTGCACCAGGAATTGGCATTGTACATCAAGTGGATGCACAGGCTGACAGAGCAGCACAGGAAGTGATGTAAGTATTAAGACATTTACACATTATTTTACATAGAATATTTCTTAACAGTGTTATAGGAGTGGTTGGGTTTGCAGCTCCATGCATGCTACTATTAACGGAAAACTGCCCAGCATGAATCTGCAAGGTATGTGCAATAGTCATAGGTTTCCTGCGCTTACCAGCATATATTTCATTAAACAGTTTACATTTCAGTTAGGATCGGGGCGTGTTTGCTGAGGGTAATGCTTTTGATTTTATGTCACAACCTAGACGACAGACAGTTTTGTGTAAGTGGCACATTGCTTTTAACTGTTATTTATTTATTGATATTTGATTATTGGAAAGGCTGATTGGGTCGGAGCCCATTTTCAGTGAAGACATGGGGAGAAATGCTCCAAAGTATTACAAAACATTTTAAGAATGATAATTTTTCAACCTTTAAAAATAATGCAAAAATAACTACAGTTTAGATAATTATACCAAATTATACATATGAAAACATTGGTTAAGAATAGATACAAGTTATAAGGTGATGATTTAATATTCAGAGAATCGTTTGCCATTTTATAAAGAAATTAAAGGTAAACTAGTTTAATACAAACAGGAAATGATATATGAAGTGAGAGAAAACAGGGTTAAGGTATATTTAGAGGGAAAGAGGGGAGATAAATTGATAGATATAAGGACGTGAATGAAGAAAGCAAAGTAAGGAGGTGTGATGTATGAATAGGTATTTGTTCACATTTAGGGATACAATGTATCCTGATGTTGAGCAAGAACAGAGACAGCTTTTTTCTAGGAAGCCTTTCAGAATGGTTTTGAAGGATGGGAAGGAGGGTACTGACCTGATAGATGCAAGTAAGGAGTTCCAGGCCTTAGCAACATGGCACAAGTACAGACAATGCCTTGTTAATTTGATAACTTAGTGGACAGATAGGAGGTTTTGGTAAATGGATCTTAATAACCAACTTGGATCATAGTTGTGTAGAATGTTATTTAGTGACGGGCAAGTATATGGATGCTGGATAATTTTATAGGTGGTACGAAGCTATCTATATGTTACTTGATGGGGTAGTTCTAACCAGTTTATGCTTTTTAGTGTTATACAGTGGTGGGTTCTGAAAGGGGTATTTGCTGCAAATTTAGCAACTTTGTCATAGCATTGTTGAAGTTTTAATTTTTGTGATATCTGGAGTTTAGTAAGGATGGGAGTACTATAAAGAAGTGTGGGGAGTAGATAAGCAGTGGCAGGTGAAGGTTTAATTGTGCTGGTAGAAAGTTTTTTTTAATCTATATAACGCACCCTTCATTTTTGATGAGTATTCCTTATGCAGTTTTGTATATGTAGGATGAATTTAAGATTATCGTCCACTGTCATTCCTATGCTAATTTGCTATGGGAATTGAATTCATTTGTTGCATTATCAAGAGAAAGAGAAAGATTTAAAGTTTAAAAATGAGACCACTTAGGAAATAAATAAATAAAATGTGTATATTTTATTGAATGTTTTTATGAAATGCTCTTTTAAATCTTAATTTTTATTAAGTGGAAAAGCATGCTGATTGGCTAGTTTGTATTTAAATAGTATGAATGAGTTTTATGCATTGTCTGATGAAGTGGCTTTTTGGCTGCGAAAGCGCTCACCTTTTACCGAATAAATACTTTAATGCTTGGATTTGCTGTGGTCCGGAGCCTATCTGTTTGTTGCTGAGATTTAAAGTTTGTTTTTTCATGAGAGGTGGATTTGGGGAAAAAGTATTTTTTTTTTTTTTGTAGGGTTGAACATGCGTTATGAGTAACAAAGCTATATTTCAGTGGTTGTTAATATTTCCTAAGTAATTTTTTGGAGGTATGCCATGTTGTCAGATGTGCACATGAGTATGGACTCATCTGCAAACTTTATTAGGGAGACCTGCTGTGTGGATGTTTGGAGAGTGTTGGTGAGAATGTTAAAAAGGAGGAGACCAAGGACAGAACCATGTGGCACACTGGTTATGACTAGGAAGTATGGAGAGAGGGTTTAGTGCCATTTTACTGACCAATACCTATTGGGTAGGTAGCTTTTGAACCATAGAAGCGTGGGCTGAGAGAGATCGAATGAGAACATTAAAAGTAGAGGTTTGCTATGACAAACTGTATTGAAGACTTTAGACAAGTCTAGAAATAAGGAGGAGACTGGTTTCCCATTACCTCTAGCTTTATTAACAGCATCTATATAGGTTAGAAGTGTACTGTTAGTACTATGGGAAGTACAGAAGCCATGTTTTTTGAGGGATAGATTTCTTCCTTCACGAGATAGTTTAGCAATTGTTTTTGAATATATTTTTCATGTATTTTGGAGAGTAGGGAAATGATTGCTATAAACAAAATGACAAAACTCTAGTAGATCCAAATCACAATTGCAAGGTTTATGAAAATATATACAAACACCTCTAGCACCTCTGCATAACCACCTTCAAAGGAGCTTAAACAACACATACTTCCTAACCTCTTACATGCCATTATTTAAACACCTGACCAGATTAATTAAACAATTTCTTGCTTTTTAACTGTTATAATGAAAGCCAGTTCCAAATCATGCTTGCCTAAGTGCAATTAGGTTTTACATTTTTAATTGTAATAGTTTTAGCCTTGTGTTGACATGAGACTGCTTATAAGAATGATACCTTTTATAACTGACCATAAATTGAGAACCATGTTTTTTTTTTAATCACTACATTCTATTTGGGAGACTTTTTTGCTCTAATTTGCATGTAAACTGTATTGTGTATTGTAGTCCCAAAGGTGGGGGTGGGGGGATTCTGCAGTAACTGACTTTAGTCCTGCTTATGAGAAGTGCCTACTGTCCTACTAGCAGTCTTGCTGATATCGGAACACAACGGATTCAGACTTTCATAGGACATGGCATCATTTAGTTCAGGAAATGTTTAACGGGTGGCATGATGCCAGGTTTAGCCTATAGGCTAGGCTTGCAAAGGCTCCAGGGCCATTAGCCTAGTACACACCTATGAACCTATGAAAATACTAAATTAAATTAAAACCTTCCAGTCTGTATTAAGACCAGTAGGGGTCAGGGTACCATATTTAAGAATAAATAATGTTTCTTTAAAAAGAAGTTTCTTCTTCACATCTGTATAATCTCCATACACATTAACTTTTTTCAAAACTGTACCATGAAGATATCCTGGGTCGCTATTATGATACAAACTAAAATGTATTGCAAGATGGCTTAAGTCTTCCCATTTTTTTTATATTCCTAACATGTTCCTGCAGTCTTAACTTGAAATCTGTCTTGCTTTCCCCAATATAAAACATGTCACAAGAACATTTTAATGCTTATACAATTCCTTCCAACATGCAATTATGTCTTCAATTTATTTTAAAAACTACCCCCTTAATTTTGTCAAAAGCTACACCATTAATTTTATCAAAAGTCCTATAATTCCTTCCATCATACAATTATGTCTTCCATTTACTTTATAAACTACACCATTAATTTTATCAAAAGTCCAAACTATGTACTTGCAACTAATACACTTGCCACAGTCAAACATTCCCACATATACAGGCTCTCTGTACAGTCTATTAACAGGGTAATAAATGTACTATGAAGAATCATATCTGTTATACTCCTTCCTCTATGAAACGAGAACATAGGAGTGTCAAATAAACAATACACAAATTCTTTGAACCTAAATAAAAATCCCAGTAGTATTTTATAATTTTTAGTTACTTGTCCACTTAATAAGTCATAGGTGGTAACTACATATATTTTTCTACTATTAAATTTTCTAAATCTGTTAATACTATTATGATCATAAATATCAATTTTCTTATCCATCTTTTCAATATTTTGCTGTACTCTTTCCATAGACACCATTGCTACATCTGTATTATATCCCATCCCCATAAACATAGCAGCCATCCTCTGTAGCTCCCTCTCTACATCATTGCTATCAGTACATAACATTTTAACGCCTAACAGTTCTCCACATGGTTTTTGCCTTGAGTTGTGGACAAATGATTGCTATGAGTTTAAAGTTAGTCATGTCTTTTGAATTTCCTAATTTGTGGCGAGGGATAATTTTGACTTTTTCCAGAGAGAGCGAATGTGGGATTCCTTGACTGACCTATTTATAAGGACTGAGACAGGACAGGCAATGCTATCATCTGCTATTTTAAGGTACTTGCTTAGAAAGTCATCAACTGAAGTAGAGCATGGTTTGAGTTTGTTAAACAGTATTTTTTATAGGATGTAAGCACAGGATTGAATGTAAAACTGGGTGTTGTTATAAGTAGCTGTTGGGCAGGGTAAGGATTATATGCTGGAGAATTTCTGGTTAGAGGTGCAGTACTACCTATGAAATAAGAGTTGGATTGTATTCTGGTTTTGCGTGATGAGTTATTTAGAGAGGAACTAAGGCTGAATTTTAGTCAGTGATGCAAGGTTTCTTTTATGGCTGTCCAGAATAGTTTAGGGTTGTGTTTACTATTATTTTGAAAGTTATTATACTAATAGTTTTTGCCTTCATTAATTTGCTCTTTAGTATGATTGCAAAGCATTCTGTAGTTTTCAAGATAATGTGGTGTTTTATATTTTTGTCATTCTTTACATGTGTTTTCTCTAGTCTTCATTAGCATTCTACTCTTTTTGGATACGCTAAACTGTATTATTTGTTTTTATCTATTCCTTCTAGGAAGTTAAAGCCCATTTAGGATATTTACAAAAGTTGTAGTGAATTAATTTACAGCATCATCTAAGGGGAGGAATTTTAGAAAGTTCCAGTTAATAGATGATAGTGTAGTAATGAACATTTCTAGGTTAAACTTGGGAAGGTTGTATGTTGTTTTATAAACATGCTGTTTAAGTGGATGTGTGAGTTGTCTGGTTATATAGATTGGGAGATGTTGGGAGATGATCACTAAGACAGTCAGATATTGTAGTGGTGTATTTGCTGGGGCCTGATACTAGGGTCCAGTCTAATAAGGAATGTGATGTCTTACTATAATGTACGGGGATATTAATTAGTTGTGTGAAAAGAAATACGTTTATGCTAGATGCAGGGGAGTTAGAGTTTATGTCCAACCAACTGACATTCACATCACTTGTAGTATTTTTATTATGGTATTGTTATGAATATCCAGTCAAGGATATCTTCCAGTATAGCTACATTTTCACCAAGATGGATGTAAAGAACAGTAATACATATTTGTTTATAACTATTTAATTTCATGAAAGTAATAAGAAGCTCTGATGACATGAATTTTGGTACTGTTTGTTATAAGGGGAAATGTAGTAGCTATTGTGGCAATATTAAGGCAATACCACCACCATTACTCTTTAAGTGGCCATTACAGATGATATTTATAGCCAGGAGGTATACTTTCTAAGTTGTTTATGCTTGGTTTAAGACAAGTTTCAGTTACAGTGAGAATATCAGAATTATGTTGGGTAATCCAGACATGTAGTGGTGGTGGTTCTACGGTAGCATTGTCGCCTCACAGTAAGACGCTGTCCAGTTCGATTCTCAGCTAGACCGTCCTCTGCGTGGAGACATGCGTGAATGGGCGTACCTTAATTGAAGGTTGTGCATCAGGGCTGGTAACTCGGCACGTAAAAATCAACTATCAATCATTAGCGGACCGGAGTTCCGCTGTGGCGACCCCTAACCGGGAAAAGACGAAAGACACAAACAAATCCAGACATGTAGCACAGCAACTTTATTTTTATAAGTGGGATCACGACTAGTGTGAATGTTTCCTACAAGAAGAGTTTTAATATATTGGGGAATTATTGATACATATTTTTTGGAGATTATTTTTTCAATAAATTTTGTTTTGGTTTGAGTTAAAATGGAGGTAGTCTGTATTTGGAGTAAAAGTGAGGGGTGTCATTAACCATGTTTGTGTGATGTGTGGAGAGTGTAGGTAGAAAGTTATGAATAGGTTGTCTGGACAGAGTTAGAGAGATGTCAAGAGATATTATAGAGTCATAGCAGGACGAAAGGTGGCCCATTAGGAGTAGAAGAATAGAATAGGTGACAGCTGTCTCAGCCTTTGGACTGGTGTTATCAGACTTCTGCCAACAAAAACTGGTGATGCTTTGTTTACAAAACACATATCCTGTGTTCAGGAATTGTTGTGCACAAAGCCACTCATGTTCTTCATTTATGTCTGCCTGTTATATAGTCACTGATCATCATTATAGCATTTGCATTTTGCAGCTACATACATAGGGTTCCCTACAAAGGTATGTACTGCAGTGGTACACTAGTTAACAGACAGTAATGTGTGTATGACATAACCTAAGGGTTTACATCTCACATGCTGTCACTGTGTTTATGATTGTCTATTTGTTCTAGGATGTTGTAATGCATTTCAACTATTTGATGTTGTTGTGTCAGCCAGTGAGCATGTCACATTGCTTATCTCATTTGCATATATCTTTTATATTTCTCACTGATGTTTCTTCTTACTATATCTTCATAATACACATTGGTTATTTGGGGGCTGTTAGCATAACTCATGACTTGCATAGACACCTGGTTACAGTTGTGAGTGATTAAAATTTTGACGCCTCAATTTAAATGTGTGAGGCACACATACAACATGCAGTACAGTAACATCTTATCATTCTGTGATGTTTATAGTGGTCCAGACATGGGCATCTATTGATATTATCCATACATATTGATAATAAAATTTGGGTATATTTTATATGCATGACAGTCCATCTGCAAGCCTCACATGTTTGTATTATACACCTTATACATATTCCTTATAGGCCATATCATTTTAAAAGTAGATTTTAATGACATCTGTAAAGAGAGGAGTTTAGTCCAAACACAAAAAAAGCGCTTGTGGTTTTATGGCTCAATAAAAGATATTATATTTATTCAACTTTTCCATGTGGTGACTTCTGTTGGAATCTGATATCATCGACATCTGTAAAGTATTGTGATATACGTTGTGCTTCTCAGTTTAATTTCTCTAAGTCTTTGGGTTTCCTAACACCATGACAAGAAAGAACCCCATTCCGAAGTCAAAGTATGATTAAAGTTCAGGAAATTAGTATTGTTTCAATCTTTGATGTTAACCAGATTTACTCTTTGCATCAGCCACAATGTGCCCTGAATTGGCTGCTTCTGCAATTCATATGGAGTTACATGTATCAGAAACATATCTAAGTATGATTGTAATTTTATTTTATAAGATCCATTGCTTCTGATACTGTTGGGACTATCTGGGTATCCTTCTTCCACATTGCCCTTGTTTCTGCCTATAAATTCTGGTATTTTATGAGTTTGTGTCTCTCTGTATGCAAGACACTGTAGTCACCGGGTGTAGCAATTTCAATGATCAATGCTACTTTTGTTTTCTTTTCCTGGACTACTATATCTTGTTTTCTCGCATATATTTTTTTAACTGTTGGTAATGGGTGATCCCCATGTGATATAAACTCAATGAATTTCTATAATGCTTTGTGGCTCATGTTTCCAATGCTTCTCAGCTACTTCAATATTATAATGTTTGCACAATCTCCAATGCAACAGTCTTGCCACACTATTATACCTTTCAGTATACAGTGCTTCTGCCATAAGTGTGTCACACCTGTCACTTTTGTGTTGGTACATGAATAAAAGAGTCTTCTTGGGTTCTGTTTAAGCAGCTTTATTCTATACAAACACATCACTGTAAAGGCTTATTGACTATGACTAAGTAACTTGTATATAAACTAGCTACTGCAATCATACATGCTCACTCACTGGCTGCTTCTACAAAATGGAGCTAGGGATTGCACATTTCTGGATTTGTATGTGCACACACAGCCTTGCATGCTTCTTAAAGACATAGCACACACACATTACACTCTGATCTGCATCCTCCCTATTTGAGAAATAGATCAATACTAAGTACACAGATATATACAATCAAGTCCATGTTGCTGTGTATTTCACACTAGGCTTAGAAACTCATCCATATTGTGTGGCATAAAACTGGGAATCAGATTTAGCAACTAGGACAATCACTGCAAAATTATTGACCTGTGGAATGTTCAAATTACTCTCTGGAACAGAATCAGACTTTTGAGCACAAACTGGTCTGGAAACAATGTCTGACTCATTCTTTGAGTTAGAATTTGCATCACAGATACAATGTTGTGATTGCAATGGTGATGATTCTGGTACAGGAAGAAGATGTCTGCGATTCCTCCTATACTGCACACCCTCGGAGCTTACCAAATAGAATCTTGGCTTGGCACAGATGCCTGTAATCTGTCCTATTCGATCAAAACCTTTCAATGTCTGATTCATTCTGGCTCTCTTTCCCTCAATGAATGAAGTAATCTGCTATATTTGTCATAACTAGATTTCTGGATATTATGCTTCTTAAACAACTGAGCCTTGATTGTTTTATTGTACTTAGAATTAGGCTTCAACAAACTGGGTGAAATAGGTAGCATAGTTCTAGTTTGTCTGGAAAGTAGTCTTTGAGCAGGTGAGCCAAGAATATCATCATGAGGAATGTTTCTGAGATTAAGTAGATTCAAGAATACCTTGGTATTGTCACACTTTGACTTCTCAAGTAATTGTTTTGCACTCTGTACAGCTCGTTTAGCTAGACCATTGGACTGCGGGATATTCAGAACTACTAGTGATATATACAAAGTCCCATTCTCTTGCAAATTTCTGAAACAACTGGCTAGTAAATTGAGTACCATTGTCAAAATAAAGTTTGTGTGAACTATCATGAACTGGGAAAAGATGTTTTAACTTAGTGATAACAGCTGCTGAGGTTAAAATTGGTACCAGATCATTTTCAAACCAATTCGAGTAAGAGTCTACCAAAACCAAATAGTGTTGATTGTTCCCCTCAAAGATATCACTTGGTACAGTAGACCAAGGAAGTTCAAATACTGGATTTAGCTGAAGCGGTCCTGTTTCCAAATGCACTCTGGTACTATTACATACTGAACAAGAAGAAAGAACTCTATTAATGTCCTTTGATAATGAAGGCCAAAATACTAGTTCTCTTGCTCTTCTCTTAGTGGATAACAAACCTGGATGACCATGATGTACCATCCGATGTTGATGTAGTGATTAAGCTTTTGAGAAATATGATCAGTCATTGTGTGATCTCTCAGCTAATCAAGTCTAGTGGTGGAAAAATGATGCACTCACATTACATCAGAGTCAAAAGTTTCTGCATTAAGCTGTTCTGTGGAATTTCTAGGTGATCTGGATAAGGTATCAGCCAGATAGAGTAACTTACCTTTAGTGTAGACCATATTGAAATTGTACTTTTGCAACTTGAGCATCATTCTTTGTAATCTTGCTGGAGTGGAATGCATAGGCTTCTTTTGAATGGTAACAAGAGGTTAATGATCAGTTTCAATCTGGATAGCTTGACCATAAATATAATCATGAAACTTAGAACATGTGAAAACTATTGCCAAAAGCTCTTTCTCAGTTTGAGCATAATGCATCTCTGTCTGAGTTAATATTCTAGAGGCATAGGCTACTGGTCTGCCCTCTTGAAGAATAACTGCACCAAGACCACATTTTGAAGCATCACAGGAAAGAACAACTGGTTTTTGATATCATAGTGCCTTAATGTAGGTGGGGTGACAATTTTCTGCTTAAGGTCATGAAATGCCTTCTGATGATGTTCTAACCATGACCATACAACATTTTTGCATGTTAGCTCTCTCATAATCAGTAGGATCCTAGCAGCAGTCTTCTGAAAATATTGCAACAAATTGATATTGATCTGTCCTTGTAAATGCATGTCATATCATAAACATTGAACAGACAATCATCTTAGTACTTTCTCTATAGGTTATTTCATCATAATCATCAGTATTTAACATGCATATCATGCTATTTATATAACAGTCCATTTCTAAAGCAACAAACCAACCATCCTTCTCTGCATTTTTAATTACTATCTGTGAATTATATTCTAATGAATTAATTGCTTGCATTGCTCAGGGGTTAAATTGTAAAATGGTTTATTATATTTCTTCTTATACAGTTTATACACCTCATGTTCAACTGCCTTTTCAAAAGCTTTTTTCAAAGGGTTGCTAGGTGGTACAAAAAGTACTTTTCCATTTGATTGCCTTTAATGTCATTTCACCCTGGTTTCCAAACAATATTTTTAAATCCAATGATCTGGTGAAATTTTTAAATTCAATAAGAGTCCGTGAAATGTCTAAGAGCCTCACAGGTATAAAACTTATACCTCTAATTAACACATTAATTTCAATGTCATTTAAAACATATTTTGATAAATTAAATACCAGTCTCCATCTGTTTATCAGTTTTTTCGTCTGACTGCTGGTTACTGGATGTCGACATGTCTTCTTGCCTTTTGTGTTGTTCCAATAGCTCTTTATTCAGGTTCTCAGTTCTGACATGGGAAGGGGTTGGCATTACCCTGGAAACTATTGCCCCGGTCACAAGTGGTGTCCGGGCACAGTGTAGCCCCAGGGCAGATAGCCTAGTATGAACCTATGAACCTATTATAAATGGGGAAAATTCACCAGATCAAGAACCAAAACTAGATTAACAATTGTTTGTTGCTGCAGGGGGGCTCGTGGTTCAACTACAGGTGGTTCTAAAACTTCATGCGATTGCTCTTGGTGACATGGTAACTGTATAGTATGCATTTACAAGGACAGATGAGTATCGATTTGTTCTAATATTTTCATACGACTGCTCCTGAGATCTCACTGATTTATGAAAGTCCTAAAATACACAAATCTCTTACTGAACCACCAATGAAGCCAATTGTATCAGCACGTGGACTGGTCACAGAACCCACATCTATGTGTTTAGACATGCCACTGAAAATTAGCCTAAAGATTTCTGATACTATAGTAAAGGATGCATCTGACTTTTACACCAACTCTATGAATGGTCCCTAGATAACGATCTAAGTAGTTGTACTTAGTAACACTTGATGTTGCTTCTCTATTTACTTCAATAACTAATGAAGATGGAATAGAGTCAGTTAGAATGCATTTATTGTCTGTGCCAACATTTAACAGAGAGAATATTGGTGCAATATATGAATTATTAAATATAGTTCTAGCAAATATCTTTATTGTTCAAAAATGCCTATATAGAGAAAAAAAGAGGTGTATCAATTGGTATTCTCATTGCAAATACATACGCGAATGCTGTCATGTATGTATGGGAGAAACAGGTTGTATTAGCAGATGATTTAAATCCATATTGTGCCTGTATTCTTTTCTATAGAAGGTTTGTGGATGACCTTTTCTAATATGGCAAGGTGATCTATCGTTGCTTGATGAAATATTAGCTATATATTCAATACCACATAGGTTCATAGGTTCATAGGTTCATAGGTTGGTACTAGGCTATCTGCCCTAGGGCCTATACAAGCCTAGCCATAACAATTCCCTGGATATTTCTCCCCACAATATTTACTTCTCTGGACCCCTGTCTAGATGGGTGACTGACATGATCCCCGGGGTGAATTTCTTGTCTCCCATCCAATCATCAAGGTTCCTTTTGAAGAGAGCCAAGGAGGCGCTTTGCTTGACATGTATGGACAAGTCTATTCCAGAGTATGGGGAGTCTCTGGGTCAGGAACTTATCCCTCCAGCATGTTTTGTTCATTGTGATGAAAAGGATTGGGATTTCTTTAAGTGGAGCATGTCCAATAGCTCAGGGTTTGACATGGCCCTGTATGTTCAGCAGAGATTGCCTCTGAGTAGACAATATGCCACAGAGTATAGCTGGAGTTTTTTTAGATGGTCAACATATGGCATCTGCTTTAGTCCTGTGATTCTTTTAGTGAGGTATTTCTGTGACCTTTCCAGCAGTTGCAGATGTCTTGTCAGGTACATACCAAACAGGGCATTATACTCTATAATGGGTCTAATGAGGGATGAGTACAGTGGGACAATGACCTCCTTTTTCTGGATGAAAAGATCTTAGTGATGAGATGTGCCACATAGAAGGATTTTCTGACTGTTGTGGTGATGTGGTTATCAAAAGTGAGACCACTGTCCACCCGTGTCCCTAAGTCTCTCATCACACTTTCGATGTTTAGTGTACTGCCACCTATGTGGTAATTCACGGGGACATGTTTTTTTCCAAAGGGGATAACTATACATTTATTGGCATTCAGCTTGAGCCCATGGCTTTGGAACCAGGCATCTGTTTCTGTAAGGCCCTTTTGTAGAATATCCACATCATTTGGGGATTCAATAATGGCTCCCAGTTTGCAGTCATCTGAGAACTTTGTTAGCCAGAGTCCCTTAGTGTTGGCCTGTACTTCAGTGAAGTAGATACCAAACAAGAGTGGTCCCAGGACTGAACCCTGAGGTACTCCACTTGTCACTTGTCTGTTGCTGGATTTGGAGTCAGCTACTTTTACAGTCTGGGTTCTGTCAGTAAGCCAGTTGGCAACCCATTGAGTGACATAGGGATTTATGCCCAGCTTAGTAAGTTTATCTATGATTCCAGAGTGGGGGATGGTGTTGAAGGCCTTGGCGAGGTCCAGATAGGCTGTGTGGACCACCTTACCCTGGTCCACAGCTCTGGAGACTGATTTAAAGAAGTCAGTCAGGTTCAGGAGACAAGATTGGCCCTTCACAAACCCAAACTGGGTGGGGTCCAGTGTTTAAAGGTTGCCAATGTCTTTGTTTATAAGTTCCATGATAACGCGTTCCATGCCCTTGCAGATCAGGCTTGTCAGACTGATGGGACAGTAGTTCCTGGAATCCAAGGTGGATCCCCCCTTGTGGAGTGGGATAACTGTAGCTGTGCGCCACTCAGTGGGCATGAAGCCTGAGGTGAGGCTATGATTAAACATGACACTTAGGTGAGGTGCCAGTTTGTTTTGTAGTTCATGTAGTACACAGCCTGGGATGTCATCTGGTCCCATGGATGCTGTATTCTTAGCTTTGGAGAGTGCGGTTTCTATCTGTGTGGCCATGATTACCAGAATTTGGCAATATTTTGTTATTGAGATGGGCCCTTTAGGGGGTGGGAGGGGGGTAAAGTTGGCACTAAATTGATATGCCAGGATATTGGCAATATCCTTGGGATCAGTATATTTAATGCCATTCTGTTGAAGCTCAGAGCAGATCTGAGCATTGCCATTTAGATTCTTGACATAACTATAGAATGCCTTGTGGTTGTCTTTGGAGTCTTTGGCAATTTTATTTTTGTAACTAGCTTTTGAGGATTTTGTGAGGGATCTCAGCTTCTTACTGAAGCTGGTGAGGGAGATTTTTGCATCCTGGGATTTTCCTCTTTTCTGCAACAGTTTCTTCCTACTGTTGTCTAGTTTGTTTATAGCAGGAGACCACCAGATTGGCTTCCTTTTTTGGAGGAGAGCATCTTGGTTCTATTTGGGATTGCACAATTCATGCATGAGTGGATGTGCTCATACAGTGCCTTAGTGTAGGATTCTGAAGTTGAACTTTCATATCCCATCTGCATGAGTGTCATGAAGTTTTCATTCTGACTTCAGTAACAAGAAGTTGGCTTTGCAGTGTTTTTTTAAGGAGGTTTCCTTACTGGGGTGGTGGGGGTGGGATGTGGATGTCAAGGATGATTTGCTTATTGTCAGACCTGACCAATGAGGGGGTGACTATTGGTGTGGAGCATCTATCTCCCATGTTGGTAATGACCAGGTCTAGGATATTGGAGCCCCTGTGAGACAATGGATTAGTTGATCCAGGGTGTTGGAATTTATGAATTCCAAGAACCGTTGAGAAAAGGAGTTTGTGCCCGAGTAGCTTTCCTAGTTAATGGCAGGGTAGTTGAAATCACCCGGTATTAGGGTATTTGGTTATATCTTAATATTTTCCAGTATGTTTAGAAAGGTGTAGTGAGAATCTTGGGGCATGGTGGGGGATCTGTAGCAAGCTACAATTTGGATTGCAGTTTTACCTAGTGTTAGTTGCACCTGGAGAATTTCAGATGCATTGTGTTTGGCAACTAGCCTGGAGGTGTGAATATTCTTGGTGAATATGGACACTCCTCCACCTTTGGTCCTTTAGTCTTGGTTTTGTGGCCGAAAAGTGTGGTAAGAGTTGTAGCCTGGTATTGCATGGGGTGCTCTCTCGAGCCTTGAACCAGGTCTCAGTTACTGCACAGATATCGATGTTCTCCATTTTTAGGAGTGCCTCGAGAGAGTGCATTTTGAGGTTTAGACTTCTAGCATTGAGTAGCATTACCTTCAGATTTTGCATTCTTGTATCTGTTATGGTGGTGGTTTTGTCCTTTGAACCTTGCCTAAAAAAGGCACTATAGGGGTGGCAAGGGCTTTAGCCAGTAACCTGTATCCCAGGGGTGACAGGTGCAGACCATCTCTGACAAAGCATCGTGGTTTGTTGATCATGTCTTCCCAGGCAGACAGATAATGGATCCCCTTTGAATGACACTAGAAGCTTAGCCAATTGCTGAAGTCAATCATTTTGTCCTTATACTGTTGTATCATTCTGGTCGAAGGCAGGATGCTACTCAGAGCTACATATTTACTAAGATGTAAGTGACTGGTTTGTGAATCAAAGATAGATTTTCTTGATATAACACTAATCAAGAATCAGTTTGGTAGACTTGATACTATGCTTTATAAAAAGAGTGTAAAATGCAATACCTATTTACACAGGACTAGCATGCATCTTTCATTCATGTATCCAGGACTGATTGTAAGCTCCTGAGCCCCCAAGTTTTTCTGTGTTGGAGGGAAGCCTTCTAGTTTATCAGTGGGAGTGGTAAGCACTAGGTAACCTATCTACCACATAAGGAGTGGCTTCTGGCCCAGAAATTGTAGTTATTGGCTGTTTGGGCAGTTTTTCCATCTCTCTCAACTTTCTGATTTAAAAGCCCACATTTGCACTTGTATCCCCCCTTTCCTGTAACTAGTCTAGTCCAGATATAGATTTGCTGTATCCAGGACTGTTTGTAAGCTCTTGAGCTCTCTCAAGCCTTTCTGTGTTGCAGGGAAGCATTCTAGCTTATCAGTAGGAGTGGTAAGCACTAGGTAACCTATCTACCACATAAGGAGTGGTTTCTGAGCCCAGAAATAGTAGTTATTGGCCGTTTGGAGAATTTTTCCATCTCTGTCAACTTTCTGATTTAAAAGCCTGCATTTGCACTTGTATCGTGTTGGAGGGAGGCCTTCTAGCTTATCAGTGGGACTGGTAAGCACTAGATAGCCTATCTACCACAAGAGGAGTGATTTCTGGACCAGATGTGTGGTTTATTGGCCTTTTGGGCAGTTTCTTCCATCTCTTTCAACTTTGTGGCTTAAAAACCTGTGTTTGCACTTGTTTCCTCCCTTTCCTGTAACAAGTCTAGTCCAGATACAGATTTGTTTTGTCCAAGACTGTAAGCTTCTGAACCCCCCCCCCCCAAGCCTTTCTGTGTTGGAGGGAAGCATTCTAGATTATCAGTGGGAGTGATAAGCACTAGGTAACCTATCTACCACAACAGGAGTGGTTCCTGTCCCAGAAATTGCAGTTTATTGGCTGTTTGGACAGTTTTTCCATTTCTCTCAACTTTCCAGTTTAAAAGCCCACGTTTGATCTTGTTTCCCACCCTTCCTGTAACTAGTCTAGTCTAGATAAAGACCTGTCATATCCAGGACTGTTTGAAAGCTTCTGAGTGGTGCCAGAGTCTGCTCTTCAATTTCTGCCTTAGATCTACTACTTCTCTCCTCTCCTGTGTTTATACTAGCTTATTAGTCTAGCACTTTACCAGACTTCTTGTAGCAATTATTGTAGAACACAAGCGCTTCCAGCACTAAATGTTCTACAAGGAAACATATCTAGTACTTATTATCAATGCCCACCCTGCCAGGCATGTCTAAAGTCAGTTCCCTGTGCTTTCTCCTATTAACCTGGTGAACTTGGGCATCCTGAGGCAATGTAGCAACTGCCTCATGTACACCAACAGCCCTCTCCTCTTACCTTCCAATACTCAGACTTGTGAAAGATGCACTTATATATCTAAATTGGAAGCCATGCACTCTCCAGCCAAGATCGGAATAGCTGGTCAAGAGGAGAAGGTCAACACTTGCACCACACCACATGGAACACATAGCCCTGTGGAACACACAACAGCACTGCCTTCACATAAAAACACAAACCACATACCCATCTTCACAGAGGCCCTCAATAAAACTCTACCCAAGCAGCAGAGACCTCCAAGGCAGAAATGCACTTGACCACCACAACACAACACTAATCACGAGACACATAACTCTCCTAATTAGTGTGCCACTCAACCAAAGCCCCTTAGGCAAAACATGTCATAGGTGACTCGATAGTGAGGCACATTGATGTCCCACTCACTAGGTTGAATAAGGAGAAAGTAACAGTCAGCTGCCTGTTAGGTTCCAGGATCCGACACATAACATATGCACTCAGGTCTCAACAACAGGTACAAATATGACTCTGTCATTGTACATGTGGGTGTGAATGACCTGAGATGTATCTCCCTGGACTACATGAAAAGAGACATGGAGGAGCTCTCGGATTATGTAGCCCAGGCAGGTATGACCCTAGCCCTGAGCAGCATCCTACCATCACCCAGAATGATACCACAGTACAAGCAGAAAATGATTGATTTCAACAATTGGCTAAGTTTCTGGTGTCATTCTAAGGGGAGCCAGTATCTGTCTGCCTGGCATGACATGACTGACAGACCTCGATGCTTTGCCAAAGATGGACTGTATCTGTCAACCCTGGGCTTCTAGATACTGGCTGAGGCTCTTGCCACCCGTATAGTGCCTTTTTTAGGTGGTGTTTCAAAGACCAAACTACCACTGTAACAGCTACAAGCAAATGCAGTCTGAGGGCCATGTTGTCAATGCTAGAAGTCTAAATCTCAAAATGCACTTGCTCGACACACTCCTCAAAATGGAGAACATCAACATTTGTGCTGTAACAGAGACCTGGTTCAAGGCAGCAGAAAGTACCTCTGCACTACCAGGCTATAACTCATTCCACACCTTTGAGCCCCAGAACTTAGACTGAAGCTCAAAAGGCAGTGGTGTTTCCATATTCATAAATGATGCGCACACCTCCTGACTGGTAACCCAACATAACACATCAAAGATACTTAAGGTGCAGCTAACAATAGGTAAGACAGCGACTCAAGATGTAGCCTGCTATAGGTCCCCAACCATGTCACAAGACTTGCACTCCACGTTCCTAAGCACCCTCTAGAATATTAGGGTCCAACCTAACACTCTCTTACTAGGCGACTTAAACTACCCCTCCATTAACTGGGAAAACTACTCCTGTACCAATACACTTGCCCAACATTTCTTGGAGTTCATTAATTCCAATGCCCTGGACCAGCTTGTTCTTACCCCCACTAGAGGTAGCAACATCCTTGACCTGGTCATTACGAACATGGACGACTGTTGCTCTACACCCATGGTCAGCTCCTTCCTGGTTAGATCCGACCACAAACGAATCACCTTGGAAATCCACACCCCCCCAGCAAAGGTAACCACCATGAAAAACTTCTCCAAAACTAACTTTGGGATCCTAAAAACAGAGGTGGCTAACTTCTCGGCACCCATGCAAATGGAGAATAGTTGTGTGACTGCAGAATCATACACCAATGCACTGTATGTACACATACACAAATGCATGGATCTCGCCATACCCAATAGAACCAATACACTCTCCTCCAAAAAAAGGAAGCCAATCTGGTGGCCCCTGCCATAAACAAGCTCTACAACAGAAGGTGGAACCTGATGCAGAATAAGGTGAAGTCTCAAGACTGGAAAAACTCCCTTATCTGCCTTATCAAAAAGTTGAGATCCCTCATCAAATCTTCTAAAGCTAGGTATGAAAACAGAATTGCATCAAACAGTAAAGACAAACACAAGGCCTTCTATAGTTATGTAAAAAATTTCCATGGCAATACCCAGATTTGCTCTGAGCTACTGCACAATGATACCTCCTATACCAAGCCAACAGATATTACCAGTATACTGGACAACAGATTCAGTGTCAACTTTACCCTCCCCCAAAGGAACAATCACAATACCAGTAGATTGCCAGGCACCCAGTATTACTGCTGCACAGGTTAAAACAGCCCTGTCCATGGCCAAGAATACAGCTTCTATAGGACCTGGTAATATCACTGGTTATGTTCTACATGAACTACAGAGTGAACTGACACCTCACCTGTGTGCCCTGTTCAATCACAGTCTCACCTCAGGCTTTGTCCCTGACAAATGGTGGACTGCTACAGACATCCCTCTCCACAAAGGAGGAGTGACTATAGACCCTGGGAACTATTGCCCCATTAGCCTGATGAGTCTGATATGCAAAGCTATGGAATGCATCATCATGGACCTGATAAACAAGGATATAGGGAAACTACAAACTCTGGATCCCACACAGTTTGGTTTTGTGAAGGGTAGATCATACCTGCTCAACTTTGTCGATGTCTTTGAGTTAGTCACCAGAGCTGTGGATGAAGGCAAGGTGGTTCATTCAGCCTATCTTGATCTGTCCAAGGCTTTTGATACCATTCTCCACTCAGGAATCCCAGAAAAACTCACTAAGCTTGACATCAAACCCTATATCACTAGGTGGGTTGCAAACTGGCTCACAGATAGAACCCACAGTATGAAAGTAGATGACTCCAAGTCATACTGCCAATCAGTCACGAGTGGAGTCCCACAGGGTTCGGTCCTGTGTCCGCTGCTGTTTGGTATCTACTTCTCTGAACTCCAGGCCAACACGAAGGGATTCTGGCTGACAAAGTTCACAGACAATTGCAAGTTGGAGCTATTATTAGCTCACCAAGTGATGTTGACATCATACAGAATGGCCTCACTGTGATCAATAACTGGTGTCAGAACCATTGCCTTAAGCTCAATGTCAAAAAATGTGTCATCATCCCCTTTGGAAAAAAACAGGTTCCCATGAATTACCACATTGATGGTAGTCTATTGAACACAGAAGGTGTTATAAGAGATCTAGGAACACAGGCTGACGGCAACCTCTCTTTTAATCACCACATTGCCACTGTGGTCAGAAAGTCCTTCTATGTGGTATATCTCATTACTAAGGGTTTTGCATCCAGGAAGAAAGAGGTCATTGTCTCCCTCTGCTCTTTCCTCATTAGACCAGTCATCAAGTACAATGCCCCATTTGGCATGTTCCTCACTAGACACCTGCAACAACTGGAGAGGCCGCAAAAGTACCTCACAAAGAGGATCCTAGGACTTAAACACTTGTCCTATATGGACAGACTCAAAAACTCCAACTATTCTCTATCTCATATCATCTACTTAGAGGCAATCTCTGCTTGACTTACAAAGTCATGTCTGACCCAGCTCTGTTAGAAATGCTACATCTAAAGAAATCCCAATCCCTCCGCACCACACGCTCCAGAGACTTCAACCTCATTACCACAATCAACAGAACATGCTGGAGGGGCAAGTTCATAACCCAGAGACTGCCCATGCTCTGGAACAGACCTCCCATTCATGTCAAGCAGATCACCTCACTGACCCTCTTCAAGAGAAATCTTGATGAGTGGATGAGAAACAGAAAATTCACCTCAGGGATAACACCAGTGACTCTACTCGACAGAGACACTGGAAACTAAGTAAAAAATCCCAAAGGCAGCCAACAAATATAAAAACAGCTTGAAGAATGACTGTAGACTGTATACAAATACTCAAAAGGTGCAAGCACCACTTTAATACATAATACAATAAAAACTGGTTAGTGCTTCAATTTCACAATGTGTAAAACTTCATCAGACAAAGTTCATAAATGTCACTTCCTTTATGCTTTACCATCCATTCTCATTGGTTGCCACACATTGATGCTGAATTTAAAATAACTCACACATTAACTAATCGAGTGCTGAAAGGGAACCACTACATAATGAATCTAAGTACTTAACATTAAAAAAAGCAGACACACGAGTTGCTAAAATGTTGCATGCACTAATGCATAATTAAATTACTCTTTAAAAAACAAGCTGTACAAGCAAAAACATTCTTTAAACTTTCTCCTAATTATTGCTTACAGTTTTGTGTGATCTATTTGTGACCTACATATTATATATATATATATATATATATATATATATATATATATATATATATATATATATCCCCATTACTATGTGCTTACTTGGACTTTTTTCCTTTCCAGTGCTTTTAACTTCAAAATGGGGGAGATGGAGCTTCTCCCATTTATACCTGGCCAGCTGTCAGCCTGTAGATGAATCTAACATTTAAGTTCAATGATTTCTAACATCAGTGCCCATGGTTTATTGCTGTCAATAATGACATGGTCTATAGCCATGTAATGGAAAATATGCCCTTCATTGTTGGTGATATTGTGTTATGTTTTCATTTTTCCTATATAGAAACACAGGCAGGATTTACATGAGGCCAGGTATACTACTGCTTTAGAAGTGCAAATATATCTGTTCCTAAGATAATATGTGTTATTCCTAACAGTAAAGCTGTTCAGCACTTGAATTTTATTATACCATGTCCAAGCTCCACACTTAACCATTCCTTGTTTGCATTTTATTTCTCCTCACCATTTTGTCCTCAGTAAATTCTTAAAATTCGGCCCCTTTCTAAATACAAATCTTAGATTTTCCCCTGTTCTCTGTCTTTTATTTGAATCCTCTAATAGGATGGGCCAGTTCTTTTCAGAAAAGTTCCTTAACATCACAGTGTCCTGGTTGAAAGTTAAAACCAAGGCTTTTGAAAATTCAGATGTTACCCTTCATTTTCATTTTCCAGTCCACTCTGGATCCTGTCCTCACTGCATATTATCTCATGTGGCTGATTGGTGGGATGCTGCATGGGCTTAAAATAGGTTGAGAATGGTCATTTAATCTTTTTTTAGTAACCTCTGAGATTAATTCGTCCACAAGATCAGAGGGATAGGCCCTGCTAAGAAACATAGACTGCAAGGTGTTAAACTCTTCAATAAAGTCATTGTGCCATCCAGGCTGCTCTGACAAGTTGCCCCTTCATAACCAACCTGTTTTGATGCTATGGGTGCAAACTGCTAAAGTGCAAAAAGGAAATGGAGTATGTCACTTTCCTATAAATCTTAGCGATATATCTGGTATTAGTTGTATCTTTAAGGAGGCAAATGTCAAGGTAATGGATGGAGTGGATGCTATGATCAAAGGTAAACTGCAAGAAAGCTGTAGTCTCAATGATATAATTCAAAAAGCGTTCCAGCTCTATAAATGGCCATTTCCATATGACTCAGATATCATCCTGGAATTGCTGGTAAAGCTTAATATGGACGTGAAATGTAGAAGAAAACACAAATTGCCTCTCCAAGTAAGCCATGACAACATTTGCAAAAGCTCAACCACATGATGAGCCCATGGCTACACCTTTACACTGTAAATAAAAGTTGTTGTCAAAGGAGATGTAGTTGTTAAGGAGAACTAACTCTAGAAGTTCCATGACAAGCCTATTAGTCTCATGAGCCACTTTATATTTTAACAACGTCTCACTAACCTAATCCAGACCTACGTCTTGTGGGATGACTGTATAAAGGTCTTAGACATCTGTGGTAACTAAGATGTCATTGGCATCATAAAAAATGTTGTTTACCTGGGCTAAAAAGCTCCATGAATCTTTACAAATCTGTTATTCCTTTGCTATGATTTTTTTCAATTTATAATCCACATACTGGGCACATGCTGACATTATGGAATTCCTGCTATCCACAAGGTGTCTCATTGGGGGGGTTGTCCAAGCTCTTGTGGATTTTGGGAATACCTAGAAACACCGGTATTCTAGGCGTAATTATATTTAAATTATTAAACAGGTGAATATCTATTCTCCTTTCAAGGAACATGTCTGTTATTTGAGAATTAATCCTTTTATATCCCCCGTTTAACTCATTCTATGTAACTTCTTTGTATGTGTCAGTACTTAAAACATCATGCATTTTGTTTTGAATCATTTCCACACTCATAACTACCACCCCACCCCCCCTTGTCAGGTTTCATCACTCTTATTCTCTCTTTTTGCAGGAGTTCCAAAGTGGCTTGTTCACTTTCATTTAAATTGCCCTTTGAGTGTCTTCTCCTACTATTGTCTAAGTTCTTAATATCTAATTCCCATAACCTTTCATATGTGACAAGTTTGGGGTGTAGTGGTGGGTTATAAGTAGAGCTGATATTCTACTTATTATCAAACACACTTTGTGAATTATGTTCATACAACAGAGCAGAATTAACTTTCCTTAAAAACAACAACAGCTAAATTAAATGCTCAGGATGCCAGTATGCAGACTCAAATGCAGTATCTGGCACAAGATTTTGTACAAAGAGGGTTTTATCCCACCAGTGTTAAACAGATACATCTTAATGTCAGGAATAAATGCAACACAGATGCCAGACCTTTCTTTTCAGATAATCAAAATGTTACAACAAGTGCTAGGCAAAACACTGGCCATAGGTGTATGTTAACTTACAGTAAGAACACTGAAGCCATCACAAATATCATTAAGAAATATTGGCCTCTCGTATATCGCATACCACAACTTAAGAATAATACAGGTAACAGCCTACATTTGGGTATAAAATATGCAGTAACCCAAAGAATCAATTATAAGGAGCAGTCTAAGACAACAAGCACAGTCAACAGTCTAAGACAATAAGCACAGCCAACAGAGTAAAGCACAGGACTCACGAATGTCATAAATATATATATATATATATATATATATATATATATATATATATATATATATGGGTCTAGGACACATGCTCGACTAGCATATGTCCAAATCACAAAACATCGAACACACATACACGAAAGTGCTTAACATCAAAAAGCTCTTCCGTGTATGTGTAGTTCAAAAAAAAAAATCTACGTTTCTGCAGGAGGGCTTTGCCCCCTGCACCCCTACTTTAATTTCACTCCAAGATCGCACTACAATGGGGAAAATGGAATTTTCCCTTACCCGCAATGTAGTCCGATCTACGAACACGCACACATACACGGAAACGCTTGTCGATTTTAAGCACTTTCGTGTATGTGTGTGTTCGATGTTTTGTGATTCAGATATATGCTAGTGGAGCATGTGTCCTGATCCCATATATATCTATATATCTATATATCTATATATATATATATATATATATATATATATATATATATATATATATATATATATATTTCTATACAAAAAAACTATTGTACATCCAGTTTATGGCAACACATTTATGCTATGTGCAAGAATTCAATCTATATGACTAAATGTGATACATTTGATGCATACGATGTTGGCAAAACCAATAGAAAATTTAAAGAGTGAATAGAAAATCAGTTATTGGACATATCAGGAAACATTCAGACTAATGCACTTTATAAACACACCAGCAACACTGATGTAACACATCATTTTAACTTATGATCATACAAGTTATACATCAATCTGTTAGAGGTGGAGATTTAATAAATTTACTGAAAGAGAGGAATTAAAGTGGAAAATACATTTTCAAGCCCATGTTTCAGCAGGTTTAAATGGAAGTATTATTATTAATCCAATTTTAAAAGAACTATGTATCCAAATAAATTGAATGCATTTTTTAAGATGTGATTTAATTAAAGTAATTTCTTTCAGCTTTTCCTGGTTAGGGGTCGCCACAGCGGAACTCTGGTCTGCTAATGATTGGCAGTGGATTTTTATGGTGCTGAGTTTCCAGCCCGACACTCAACCTTCAAAGAAGGCACACCCATTCATGCATGCACCTACCTGCATGTCTTTATACGTCACTCGACCATGGGGAGGACATGCAGACTACACACAGATGGTGCTCCAGCCAAGAAATGAGCGGGAGAACCTCTTGCTGTGAGGCGGCAACATTAACCGCTGCACCACCGCAGCCTAAGATGTGATTTAATTGCTGAATGTAATTGATGATATATTTGATTGTTGTTCATGTGATGAATTAATAGCTAAATAAATGGTGATTTTTGTAAAAGTTGTATATGCTTGATGAAACTTTATGTGAAAGTATTTTAAACTAGTGTTCATTACTTTTTAACCAGTGACATTATTGTGGTTCTGGTGGATTTGTTATTATTTCTTACATTTCTCCAAAATGTGTCTATTTCTTCTTTATTTGATGGTGTTTCAATTCCTTTTACTTTATTTCTCAATCCACTATAAAATTATTTGGGTCATCAATAAATTGTTTATTTTATATTTTCCTTTATATTTATCTACGTATTATTTAAGTTTTTCTGCCTGTGCTGATATCTTTAGCTTATTATTTCCAATAGTGCATGATAATCCTGATCTGTTTCATTGCCTTTCTTGTCTTAATTGCTTTATGTTTTTCTCTGTTCGATACTTTCATGATGGCATTTGATTTCTACCCTTCTTTCCTTTACTTCCTTGTGTTTTTGTGGTAAAACTTTATCTGTTATTAATTTAGTTGCACACTAGTATATCCTATTTACTTTTGTTATATTGCATTAATTTCTATGAGCAATCCTGACTGTTGTGTTCATTTGTTTTATCAAACTTCTAACATTTTGGGTATTATTGAATTTCTGTAGCTTATTTCTTTCATTTATCCTAATATGTCTAACCATCTCTATTAAATCAAGCAACTCTTCCCTTAGATCATTTTCTTCTAAACTGAGGGCACATTTTTTGGTCTCCATTTACTATTGGCATTCTAGAGAAAGTTCCAGAACATCTTCCTGTGCCATATTCTCTTCAGTTTCATCCTGTGTCATTCATTGCTCTTTCATATGGGATCCTGTTGACATATCACTCCACAACATTGACAGAGTCAGAGTTGTCACAGCTTCCTGTTCCTTCCCTTGCTGTGCAACTTCAAATTAACTTTTATACCAGTGTCCTATTGATGGCTCCAAAGTATCTTTATATGGCAACTGATCAGATGTTTCCTGGACCACTGGTTTCTCCTTAATTTGGGGAGTCTTTATTCTGTCCTGCTGTGGTGTTATCAGAGTTAGATTTTCTACACTAATCCTTCACTTCACAGATAATCTGTAACCTCAGTTTTTATTTATTTAACTTCTCCATTACTAACCCTCCTCCCTCTTTGGTTTCTTATTTTTTGTATTCTAACATTTTCCATATCCAAATGCCTTTGCCTATATTTCTCTTCAAATATCTTTGTTGTTGCACTTTTTCAATTGATTAATTTTACTTTCTATTTTGCACAAATATTGCACCAAATTAAATCTTTTTTTCTTTCCATGTTCATATTTCTCCTTCAGATGTCTCCTGATCCTTCTATTTCTCCTTACTTGGGGGACCTACTGTTCCATCATGCTGTGATATAACCTGTTAGACTTTTTACACTCACTTCACAGGTATTCCATAACTTCTGGTTCTCTTTTTTAACTTCCTCTTTACTAATCTTTGGTTCTACATTTCCCCTTTGTGATCATATTTTTGTATTGTGAAATTTTCCATATCTGGGTGCCTTTGCCTGTATTTCTCTTCAAATATCTTTGGGCCTGCTTTTTTTATTGATTAATTTGGTTTTCTCCTTTGCATAAATATTGCACCATATCAGATCTCTCTTTCTTTCCCACATCCATATTTATTTTTTATACCTTCCAAAAATCTCAACATTTTGTCCTTTATATTTTCACACTTCCTAAGTCAATTTTTTTTCAAATCGCCCAAGGTTTCTTGGTCTGTATAATGTTTTTTTTTTTTTTAAATCTGTTGTATTAATGAACACAAATTTGAATTTGAAGCTTTGGACAATTTTTCTTGTGCAAGCATTTGTCTTTTGTCTAATTTCTCCCTTAATCTTTTTGTATATCTTCTGTCCAGAAATGTTGTGCTTCTTGCATAATAGTAACAATACATTTCTTTCTTATCCACAATAGTCCACTCTATCATCTTTATGACCCTTCTTTGGCCTATCAGATTTTTGTGAATTACTACTTTCTTCTACAACAGGGGTCCATCCTCCCCCTGACCCTGGTCTAACCCCATTGCAGGAATGTTTCCATGTCTTGAGGATTCTATACTGTCATTTTTTTCTGGTCCTGGCACCAGTTCACCTTCCAGGATTGAGCATTTTTTTATCCTGGGACTTGCACACTCAGCTGTCTTTTTTATTTTTAACCTGCTTCTGTCCATGATATATTATATAAAATACAGTCTGTATATCAGTATCACCTTGTGAGATTTTGTATAAAATAGAGTCCACCTTGTGAAGGTGCTCACCAAGACATGAGGATGAACTCAGTTCCAGCAATACTACTCTCCTTTGCTTGCTGATTTTATCATCTCTCCATCTGGATCCATCAACTCCCCATTTGGACCTCATGTCTCTGGAATATACTGCCCATACATGTCAAGCAGAGTGCCTCTTTGGCCCTCTTCAAAAGGAACCTTGACGATTGGATGGGAGAAAGGAAATTCACCCCAGGGATCATGTCAGTCACCCTGCTAGACAGGGGTCCAGGGAAGTAAATAGTGTGGGAAGAAATAGTCAGGGAATTTTTATGGCTACACTTGTATAGGCCCTAGGGCCGATAGCCCTGTAGCAACTTATGAACCTATGAACCTATGGAGGGATTATTATGATGGCATAGTAATTTATGTCTGATACATTCTTTATGTGCACATTAATTCATGTTTCATGACAGCCACATTTTGCACAGGAATGTGCAGACTGATGAACAAGTTATCTTCATAGTTATGGTTTGGATTCATGCCTTATATCAACCATGGAGGTAGCTTTGCCTATGGACAAACTTTAGTATATTGTGTCATACTGAATGTTTTCTGCTGGTGGGTTATGTCATGTAGTCACATAGTTGGTGGAATGCATATTATGCAATTTCTTTTTTCTCGTATGTTTTACCTTGACAGACTGATGGACCCAAGGCTACTGTCCTATCAAATGCCAGAGATGAGAACGTGTGAAATCATTGCCCAATTACTCAGATTCCAAGGATGATGAGTGCAAGGATAGGCCTGGACCTGAATCTGCCATTATCCCTGCACTTTGGAGGAGAAGGCAACCACCACCACAGGCACATGATTTTCAGGAACAAACCAAGGAGGTTATGGCTGGTGTCTTTCAGACTCAGATGAGGGATATGCTGCAGACCATGTACAACTCATTCAGGGAACTAGCCCATGAGATCATTCATGATGTTCTGCCCCATCATGGTGGGCCCTCAGGACTTTATGCTCCGTCTGTGTGATCTGCCTGTGTACGGCTGCCACCATGCTGTTTGGCAAACTTGTGCATGCATAGCATATTGCTGCTATGCTTATGTGATACATGTCTGACCATACAATTCAGATGTCATGTGACATTTTGCAGGATGTTGCACACAGAGTGTGATACACATTGCCACATTAAACATGAAGTACTCCTGTTGATGTCCATGTATGCTGTGCTTGATGCATACATTGCTCCATGTGGGCAGGCATGGTACTCCTTACATCTGTGTGTGTGTGTGTGTGTGTGTGTGTGTGTGTGTGTGTGTGTGTACTCCTATTCATGCAGTGCAGCATACTGTTATGTTCAACACACTGTGGCCCAGTATATCACACTTATGAATCTTGCAGTTAACATACTGCTTCTGATGCAGGAGTTTCACTGTACATATGCATGGGATGGACAGTAACTAGCAAAAAACATTTTTCCCATAGTTTACACATTACATAGTGAGATTTTGTTTTGTTTTGTAGTTTGCAGTGTCATGTCTGTTGACCAACATGACATGTCCTTGCCCCTGTCCATTCCATGATACTGTTGTGTTGTGATGTCACACTGGCATTCTGAGTAATTATTTGAAACATTGGGACCCACTAGAACAAGTCCTGAAATACAGAGACTGAATGGCTGAAAGATCGGACTTACACATACTAAGATCAAGATGCCATTTGTCGGAATATTCCATTTTCTCCAAGGTATGGTGATCTTGGAGTTAGTATATATAAGTTCAGGGAGTGTGGGGAGGTGCAGGGAGTCTTGCCTTCCCTGCAAAAAGAAGTTTTAAGGAGAAGAGAGATTTTCAAAATTCACACTTCTCTCATGTTTTCAGTCTTTTTTTCAGCTTTTCAGCACTTTGCATTCTGAGTACTGACATTTCAATAGGGAAACATCATACTGGATTTGTGTGTGGCATGTATTAGCCATGATTGTGCCATGTTATATCCTATTACTGTGGCTGCTTTATATGGATAGTCCTCCTTCACATAATGGATAGACCACCACTATTCTTTTTGTGTATACACTGTGGAATTGCTGCTTTATACTGAAACATTCCAGAATGCCTTCTGTGTCTTCTGTTATAATACAACATGCATGGCTTGTTTGTATATATGCTCACATTTCATCAATTGGTGTACATATATACTGATTTATGTACAGGTCTCTGCACATATTTTGATAAATATGGAAACTCCATTGTAACTTGGGACTGTGAACTTTCATTTAATCCATGTTCCTATGCTGTATTATTGTTCTAGAGACTGTTCTTTGCTCGGTTGTATACATGGTCAGTGATATAAATATATATATATATATATATATATATATATATATATATATATATATATATATATATATATATTCACTTTATAATCCTGAAATATTGAAATATCAAATTTCAGTATCTCGACACAATAAAGCCAAAAACTCACAAACCTGAAACCTCAAAACCGTGAAATTTAAAACCACAAACCTCACAAAAACAATACACCACACAAACAAACACAAATATGTCTACTTCCCGACACTATAACAAATCAAACCAACACACATGAACACAATAAAACTAAACACACACACACACACACACACACACACACACACACACACACACACACACGCACGCACGCATGCACGCACGCACGCACACACACACACACACACACACACACACACTCTTGCTATAAGCAGGGGGCAAACCCCCCTGCACCCCTCACACCCCTCCTACTTATATATACTAACTCTGAGGTCGCACTAAAAAACAGAAGACAGCAAACCCACTACCACACAGTCTACACCCTCCTTACACAAACACACGTCACATACATACAAACATGATCACTCTCAACACTTACACACTCATACTCTTACCTACCTACTCTAACCCACATCTAAAACTTCCCAACACACTCACACGCACACAAACCCTCCCCAAAACCCTTAAAAAACATTACACTTACCAAACATGCTAACACCACTGCAGGATTTAGATTTCCATATTCGACATTCTGAAGATTCGAGCAACTGTAAATTTGACAGTTGGTCTTGAGATACTGAAATTCAATATTTCAGTATTTTGAGATTCCAAAGTGAACCTATATATATATATATATATATATATATATATATATATATATAGATATATCACCACAGATGTTTATTTCACCTTTTGTAGTATGTTGGTGTGACAGTATATATGTGAATGTGATACTGACTCTTAGTTTCTAATTTCACATTACTGTGTATGCGTGTGTGTGTTCATAGGTTGGTACTAGGCTATTGGCCCTAGGGCCTATACACGCCTAGGCATAACGATTCCCTGGATATTTCTTCCCACAATATTTACTTCCCTGGACCCCTGTCTAGCAGTGTGTGTGTGTGTGTGTGTGTGTGTGTGTGTGTGTGTGTGTGTGTGTGTGTGTGTGTGTGTGTGTGTGTGATTTGTACATGACCATGTTTAATCCCATCAACAATGCAGTCAGCCCATGTGACATATATTTGGTATTTGCTTCAAAGTAGCTTGGGTGGACTTTAACACCATACTATGTGGTGTACACATGCATTTGCAATGTGTCCTGTTAGGTAGTATTGTCCTGCTTTATTTTTTGCCTATTTTACTTTGCTGGCATGTCCTCACTGATGTGTTCCCTTATTGTCCACTTTCCGTCCCTTCCCTTTGAAAGTTTGGCATATATCTTACATATATGTATAGCATACTTTAACCTTCACTTGCATTATCATCCATTATCATATAGTTGTATTATTACAATGCCACTATGAGCCCAAACTTTAGCCATTTTACACAAACAGGACATAGGCACACAAGCTGTTGACTATTGCTTGCATTACATCCTTGATCCCTTTATACTTATATGTTACATATTACCTGAAGTATTTCATTGTAGTTCATGAAGCATAACCTGACATGCCTTATATAGAATTATTTGTAAATTTCCTACCATTTATTATTTCATGCACTGGTATGTGTATGTGAGTTTGCATCTCACATGGCATATGTCTTTGACATATGCATTTCATTTCACATCTTTTATGGCTGGGAATCCCTACTTAGGTTATGAACAGCCAGTTTGTTGCTTTGCTACAGAACTGCTGTTTGGCACTCCTTTGTTGTTTGCATTTAATTGGCTGCATTTAGCAATCCATGTTGTTGCTTGCTTTTCACTTGCACTGCTTACAGACTACTTGAGTATTGATTTCCATATCCAATGTGTACTATGATCCCTATTTCTTCCCCTATACCTTACACTTGCCATCAGTCATACATATTCAGGTATGATGGCCAAACAGTTTGCAACATATCAGGACATCATAGTCCATAGGTGCATGTGTATTTCTGCATTTCACAATGGGTGGTATACAACCCTACCTTATTTGTCATGTTTGCATTCCCCATGTTGTAGAGTTTGCTGTCAGTGTACTTTACTTTCCCTTTAAGTATTTTTTGTCTTTTGTCTGTCGTGTCTTATGATACTTGTTATATGTATATACCTGCAGTTTTGCCCTTGTCCTTCTCTTTTCATGCATTTTCCTTCCCTTCTATTCTCCCCAAAATAAATAAATAAATAAATAAATGGAGTTTATTCCCACCAAAAAATTGCCCATACCATTCTGACTGTCCCTCTTTCAACTGACCTATTTTGTGTTGCTCTTCTTCACCAGTACCCAACATCTGCTTTGTTTCCTCCATATTTCCTTCAGTGTGCACATTACTTATGCTCCCCACACATGTCCCTCCTCCATTGTTTGCTACTGTCAGTCCTGACAAAGTGGTTGTGATTGCCCTTTGCCTTATTTTTTTTTATTAGAAATTTTATGGATTCCATTGGATTCTTCATTTTCCATTAAATGTATTACATTAGTACATGACTTATGGAGAAATCTGTAGTTGTTTGTGGACCTACTGGATGCATTGCTGCAGATCTGTATTCCTTTAAATGTCCTGCAGCTTGCTTTGTGATTGTATACTTTGTGTAACTTTCATACTGCACATCACAGTTTACGTGAACACTTTTTTTGAATTGCATATTTCCTGTGGTGGCTATAGAGTGGACTGGTACTGCTAGGCAGTTCTGTCTTCTGCCGAGATATTCTAGGTTCACTGAGGCATATTGGCATATTACAGGCTTATCTGCAACTTTTGCACAAATATTGGAGAAATGTGCCAGATTCCACAAATGTTACAGAATCTGGACCTATTTTTTCATAATTCATTCCTTCCAAAAACTGCTCCTAATATTTTTATTTCTGTCTAATAAATCTGCAGTAACCATACTTTTCACTTTATGTAACATCAGTCCATCATTTATCATACATTTACCCTCTTCTTTTCTATTATTACTTATTTTTTCAATTAATATTAAATTATCTGCAAATAATGTCACTACTGGAAGCCACAGATAACTTCTAATTTCCTGTCTTGCCTCCAATATTTTCTTTTGACATTTTTCTATTCTTACATTCATTGTTAATACAAATAATGAGCCACTGATAGGACAAACTAGTTTTCCCCATCTTCTATCCTTTTGTTTTCTTTCATAAACACCCATTCAGCAAAATGCTTAGTTCTATATTTTCATACATAAATTCTAACACTTAATAGTTCCCATAACTGTTTATAGTTTACAGTGTCAAATACTTTTTCTATATCACATTACATTATTTTTCATTACTATCACCTTCTTCAATAAAAACATTTCCTTTGCTTGCTTTCCTTGAATAACAAATCCATTTTCTCATTAAAATGTCTTCATTTATCAGATTCTTCTTCTCATTTGCCTTCCATACACATTTCATTAAACTTTTACAAACTTCTCCCATACATTTTCCTTTCTGTAGCCATTCATTAATTACTTCTATGCAAACTTCTATTTCTTCTATCATAATTTCTTTATAAATCTCATATCCACTTCCATTAGCCTTAGGCACTGTCCATTTTTATTTTTATCAGTTCCTCTTCTTATGTTTCAGATGAAATTGTCACTTCCCATTTTAGCTCCTTATCTTTATTCCTAACCAGATATACTCTACATATTTTTGTACTACCTCACTGATTTTCTCTTGCTCACAACACGTTTGCCCATTTAGCATTTCCTATCATATCCAAATTATTTTCTATGTGAGGTGGTTCATAGGTTTATTGGTTGTTACTAGGCTAATAGCCACTCAGGTCATTAGAAGCCTAGCCATGCACCCAACTCAGTTTTGTCTGAGTACCTTGGGTATCTATAAGGAGGGGGAGAATGTTAGTAGGGAAGTAGCTAAGGAATTGTGGGGGGAGTGTTAATTGGAGAAATGTTATATTTACTGACAACCTCTGTCCATCAGAGACATACAAACCAGAATTGGGGTGAATTTGCAATTTCCCACCCAATGGTCATGGTTTCATTTAAATAGGGTCAGGAATGAACTATGTTTCATATGGATGAGAAACCCCTCCAGCATTTTCCATTTATGTCACAAGAGAAGTTCAAATCCTTAGTGTTTCTAGTGCTGTTTGCTTTGAGAATGTGTAAAAGAGCCATCATGGCTGGATCTGAGTATGCCTTATAAGCCAGGCATAGATCAGCTGTCAGGAGCTTGTAGGATACTGAGTATAGTGACAAGGCCTTTAGGCGATCTGTGTAGGACAGGATATTCATGCCCTGGATTCTTCTGATGAGGAACCTTTGTGGGCATTACAGGTATTGCAAGTTTCTATTTAGGTACATGCCAAAGAGGACATTTCTACTCAATGATGATTCTGATAAGGGCTGAGTAGAGTGTTACTATAACTTCCTTGGACCTGGATGCTATACCATTACCTATAAGTTGGGTGATGTAGAAAGATTTTCTTACTATCTTTGCTACATGTTGGTTGAAAGCCAGATTACTGTCTACATATGTTCTCAGATCCCTGACTACTGGATCAACTATTAGGATTGTTTTATCAATGGAGTAATTAATGTGGGTGTACAATTTCCGAGAGGGAATTATAATGCGTTTCTTGGCATTAAGTTTTAAACTGTGGATTTGGCACCAGTCATTTGTCTGTGTTAGACCCTCTTCCAAGATGTTCATGTCATGAGGAATCTGTGATAGCTCCTAACTTATAATCACGTGCAAACTTGGTGTGCCAAAGGCTTATGACATTAGCTTTGACTTCTGAGTAGTAGATGCCAAACAGGAGTGGACCCAGCACAGAGCCTTGAGGTACTCTGCTGGTGACCAGTCCCTTGGTGGAGGTGATCTCACCATTTCTGACTGCTTGGATCCTTGATCTCACCATTTCTGACTGCTTGAGTCTTATCAGTGAGCCAGTAAGCAATCCAGTGAATTATGTAGGGATTTATACGTAGTTCATAGAACTTGTTAACAATGCATTAGTGGGGTATCTTATCAAATGCCATGGTGAGGTCAAGTTATGTGGTATGCCTATTTTACCCTCATCCATTGCCTTGGTCACCTTTTCAGTGAAATCAACCAGGTTAAGCAAACATGACCTTTGCTTAATAAAGCCAAACTGGGATGGGTCCAGTATCTGTAGGTTGCCAATGTCCTAGTGGATCGTTTCAAGATAATTCATTCCATGGCTTTGCATATCAGATTTATCAGACTGATGGGTCTATAGTTCCTGGAGTCAATTGATGGTTCATTCTTTTGAAGATGGATGACCATTGTGGCTCTACATTCACTTGGTACATAACCAGTTATGAAGCTGTAGTTGAAGAGTATCTCAAGTGGCCCTGATAGGTCATACCTTTGACTACTCAAGAGGCAACAAGGAATATTGTCAGGGCTGATTGAAGAAGTGTTTT
Organism: Protopterus annectens; assembly: GCF_019279795.1. Classification (NCBI taxonomy): domain Eukaryota; kingdom Metazoa; phylum Chordata; order Ceratodontiformes; family Protopteridae; genus Protopterus; species Protopterus annectens. The sequence goes on from NC_056743.1 coordinate 989,091,266, forward strand.
AAGCCTCAGTGAACACTGCCACTACCTGATCCCTACTAATAGTTTGGGGGGCTATGCTATTAGGGATTTTACAGGGGGTAGCCAGGAGGGGTGCGGTGTGAAGTTTGAGCTGAATGTAACAGCCAGTAGATTGGCTATGTCTCTCTGATCAGTGAAGGTGGTGCCATTAACCATCACTTCAGCACACTGCTGTGTGTTACCTTTAAAATTCCAGACATAGCTGAAGAAGGCTTTGTGATTGTTCTTAGCCTGAGAGGCTAGCCTGACTGCATAACTGGCCTTGTTAGACTTAAATAGTCCTCTTATCTTATTGTGTGGTTGAAATCACTGAGTTCTTTTCTTTACATAAGTTGATCTTTCTGATTTTGTCTATGACTTTTTTCTTTTGTTATATACCTGTTCAGGTGAAGATTCCACCAGCGGATTGGATTTTGGTGTTTGTTTTGCTCTTACGTCTGGTTGGTTTGACAGCCTCTTCATAACCATTTACATATTTGTACAGGATTTCTGTGAATAATTCTTTATAGGTAGCTGTGGTCTTAGGGTTAGGGGAAGTCTTGAATTCTGAAAAAAATATCACTTAATAGTTAGAGTTATAGGTTTAGTTAGATTTTCTGAGTTGATTTTTAGTTCAAAGGAGACAGCTTTGTGATGCAACCGAACTAGTGAGGATGTGGCACTGGGGAGGGGTGCAAATCTCTCTCTCGTGATGGTGAGTACTAGATCCAGTATATTTGATCTTCTGGTTGGAGCCCACACTATCTGGTCCAGGAAGCATTGTGCCTGTGAGATTGAGGCAATGTATGTCTCCAAGTCTATTGAAGGCTAGGAAAATCAGGAAGTAAATTATTTTTATTATAAAATTATATTTTTTGTCATCTTTTTGTGTTTGTTATAAGACCTATAGCAGACCAACACTTCAATTTTTCACCCAGTCAGATTTTACTTCCTGATTTTCTGCATACATTTTCTCTATCCAATCATGCAGACAATGGATAGTGTAGTATGTATTTTAGACAAGTTAGTCTACATAGTTGATTAGCTGGGTAACACCTAATGGTGCACATTTATGTACCTATAAAAAACACCAAACACACGGACTCCAATTACTATATCTTCATAGGTTCACTTACAAGACATACAGCATACCATTTTTTTAAAGTTCTCTCATTCATGTTTTACTACTGAATTTCCTGGCTGCAACACTCTATTCAATCACACAGAAGCTAGAAGCAAGATAACCATTGGAATATTAGAACCACCTATGTTCTAATATATATTCTAACATGTATTCAAGTTTTAACCAATCACATTTATGTTTACGTTTCTATAGAATTAAATAGAATGTTGATTTTGTCTTTGTTTTTGAAATATGTATAAACACAAGATTTATTTTAGTTTCTTTAAATAAGCACAGCACTTATCTGCCGACTTATATAAGTTCACCCAATAAAGATCTGTTGTTTTACAACTAAGAAGTGAAACTTTTAATCACAACATGAAGATTTGTTGTTTTGGTATGAAGAACATAAAGCTGTTTTTATAGTACTTACATATTACCGGAACAGATTTTTGTAGTTGCAAAATTTGCATGCTGGCATGAAAATGAGTGCAGGAAAATAAATGGCCAACGTGTGTATGCTTACGAGACTACAGGGTGTAGTGTTGACACAGTCAAGCAAGACATGTTATCGTTCAGTAGCAAGACTGGGTCAACGATCATGCAGTCATAAGGTCAAAAGTAAGGAGAGCTGTATTTAACACAGCTTTCTTTCCAGCCTACCCATGATTTCTGTTTGACATTAAATACCCATACGAATCTTAATCACCAAACATTTGGCATTCAGTCAGGTATATTGTTATAGGAAGCTGAGGGCACAGTTAACTAAAAACAAAAACACTGCAATGCTCTGAAACTTACTTGCTGAAGAAAAGTGAAGTGAGGTGATATTTAGTAACAGCAGTTGCAGTCAGTAAGAGAGCAGCCCTGACAATTGAAGTGTGTATGCACTTTACTGCCAGCTACATGACATGTTGGCAGTAAAGTGCATGCATAAACGACACTATGTTTTTCAGTTTTTATTGATAACCCTGTCTAAAACAACCTTCAATGTGAAAGAAAACACATTTTGTGACATTTTCGTAGCATTAACGGTCAGATTTCAGCATCGGGAAGTAATTGTTATTATCGTGAAAATCTGGTTGTGATAATACATACGTACCATTTTTATTCCCAAAAGTGAAGAAATTTTGATCACAACAAGATTTTTTACTACTGTTTGGACTTTAATTTACAAATATTTCTCACTACTACTGCCTGGTGTTTTAGCTTAGCTTAAATAGCTCAAAAGGCTATTCTTTCATATATTCTCTATATTAAACAGAGGTTGGAAAAATAACTATAAAAATGTTGCATAATTGAAGGTATTTGCTAGAAGAAATGTGTGTAACTGTAAATATGTATATATAATGGGGGAATTTAATAAAGCCTATATGTTTTTTTCCATGTAGGCATCTTGCCACGTTGCTTACATGGGCGCAAACATTTTTAGATTCAGTAAGTACTGCTAAGCGGCACGCATGCATGCTCTAACATGGAAACTTCTGTGGCATGCAAATCATCTCATAAGCAGGCGAATCAAATGTAACTGAGGCAGGTAGAGTGATCCAGCAAGCAGACAGGCATCTGTTTAGACCCTGTGTTGGTGTCTGTAGTGTACACTGAAACATTTCATGTACAGGAGTGTAGAAAGACAAAAGGAGTTGCAAAAATGGAGATATATGGACAGAAATATCATACCACATACACATATGAATGAAACTATTATTCTGTATGTCAGAAAAATTAAAGGCAATAAGTTAAATATGATTAAATGTTTTTTTAATAATCTGGGCATGTTTGTGCGGCACCGTGCAGTGCACAAACATGCTTTACAGAAAAATTTTTAAAAAATTGTGAAAAAAAATAATATTATGTGACAGAAATGTATTACAGCACTGTATTTGGAGTCCCTACAATGGTGCATTGACACTGTTGCTAACATGGGTGGGCTATGAAGCATGTAGTTTCCAGGCTGTGAGCATGGATACCTATGCAAATGAGATGGAGCTACTGAATAGTAGAAAGAAGTAATCGTGTCCGCATATCCCCTTTGTGTTGTCTAGACTCATGTTGCTGTTTAAACAGGATGTAGCTGACACCAGTGGTGTGTGTCTACTGACTTCTAAGCTCATTTCAGCTTAGGTGCACATATTTGCATAGAGCACCTCCTGGCTGTGCATGTCCTTTCAGGGGTGGGGGTGTCCATTAACTTCTAAGCTTTGTTTACCTTCCGTGCGTGTGTTTGTACAGTGCCCTGCTGCACTGAGCATGTCTAAAAAACATATTTTTAATTAGTGTTGACCCTTGTGTAAGCTACAATCAGGCCAATAAATGATGTTAATTATATTGTAGGCAGATGGAATGCATCATAGTTAGCCAATCACACATTTTGCACCTACAGCAGAGCTTTATCACATATGCATACACCCTGCTTTCTGATTTTTCCCCAAAGCTCTGGACTATTGGAGTACAGACTTGGCTATTTTAACTGACAGAATGCTAGGGGCTGCTGCAGGTTTGCTACACTTGTGTGTGCTAGACGCTGAAGTCAGTGCTGCTGCTGCTGCTGACAGTAGGCCTAGACAGAGATGGAGAAGAGTATTCAGTCCCAGGGTAACCTTCCAGGAGCTACATGAGCTGGAGAATGTAGAGCACTATAGGGTGTACAAGGATGTACTACAAAAACTCACTGAGCTCTGCCACCCTCAACTGAGACCTAAAGCCAACAGAGGGGAACCCATCCTAGTGGAAACAAAGGTATGTGTAGCCCTTAGGACACTAGCTACATATACTTTCTCAAGACCAACTGGGGACATGATGGGGGTCTCACAGGCATCAGCACCAGAGTATTCCACCCATTCCTTGATGCCATGCTAACACATGCCAGTGAGCACATTTCTTTTCCCCTCACCTCTAAGGCGAAGGCCAGCAATATGCGACACTTCTACCATGTAGCACACTACTCTGAAGTACTGGGTGCCATAGATTGCATTTGTGTACATATCAAGGCACCACCTGGTGAGGAGAGTAGAATCTATGTCAACCGCAAGGAGTACCACTCCATCAACTGCAAAGTTGTATGTAATGCCCAGGGAATTATCATGAATATGTGAGCTGGCAGCCCTATCAGGTATCAAAAGTCCCATATCTGGCATGCATCACAGCTGTACCAGATGTTTGCTAGGGGGGATATCCCACATCACCATTTACTGGGGGATGCTGGCTACACCCTGGAACCATGGATGATGACACCTATCAGAAATGCACACACACCAATGGAAGAACACCATAATGAAACACATGCACAAACTAGGAACATCATAGAGTGTGTGTTTACCCTTCTTAAGTCACAGTTCTAGTGCCTTGATATATCTGGATGAGCCCTGCAATACTCCCCAGCCACATGTGCACATATGTTCACAGCATGTGCTATGCTACACAATATTATCCTGTGGAAACAGCTGCAGCAGGACCAGCAAAGGGAAAGGATAAACAGCCCCCCACCAGTGCCTACATCATTACAGCAACAGTCACAGGAGGACTAGGAGGAGAACCCCCCTGATGATGTCCCTGTAGGCAGACATAGGCATGCACAGTACACCTCGGCTTTGGATAAGAGACAACACATAACACATTCACTGACAACCTAGGGCCCTAGGGACTGACACCTTACTTCTACTCACATACATTTAGTAAAATTGGTGCCAGGCAACCCACACAACCTGTACTTATCTATTTATTGGCTGTGTACTACTTGCATCAGACAGTCTGCCTTGAACTACAGTTCTGTCAACTGCTGCGTTCACAAGGTAAGTCCCTAACCTACACACTACTAGTAAGGATTACTATAATATGGTATTGTATGTATGGATGTGCTGCATTTATGCAGAGAAATATAGTGGGCTATTTGGACCAGGTAACATCCACACTGAACTACAGTTACCCACGCCACTAGTATGTATTCCTTAATATTCACTAGGCCTCATGGTTGGAATATGCACTACATCAGTCAAGGAAGATGTTAAATAGTGGGGTCACATGATAATTGGACTACAGTGCATCACAGCAGAACATATGGTGTTCCCAGACACCCAACACAGCGATTTTCTCATATAACCATTTTAACAGTGGGTCATCAGGGGTATATCAGCAGTCCAGGCAAACTCAAGGCAGTAACATAGAAATCGATCACACATTGTATGTCTCACTTAATGCAGGAATAACAATGTACCATATGTATGTTGTTGATTGTGTGATGAATGACTACTCTCCGACTGGAAGCTTGTGTGGTTCAGTGGACTAGGGAAGTAAGCATGGGTAATGACATTGATGGTTCAAATCAGAAAGTATCCGCATCTTTTGCATGTGAGGTATAATTATGTTGGTGTTTTCACAGACTGTCAGTCTGTGTGTGGTGTGACATTATGAACCTCTGTCACATATTAATTACATCAGACAGGTGGGGAATGCCATGGACATTTTGAGTGAAGTACAGTACTGCAGAACCAGGGACAGATGTCAATGTCTGTAACACATAAAGTCCCAGACTGGAGTGCAGGTAGGTGTGGCCTGGAGTTACTTTACAAGTACTGACAGTCCCATTGGGCATGCCCATACACTTAGTTAAACTGAGTGCAATCCTGTTGTCCCTTGCTCTAAATGACATGTTATGTATACATATGTCTATACATGGGATCACTACTAAATCCCGAATACTCACAATATCGAAGACCGGAATCCTGAGACCACATACCCAAAAGACGTCAAGACTGGAAGACCAGAAGTACGAAATTTAAAATCCCGAACACTACATGAAACATACACCACACACATACACACACCTTCCCCCAAAACAGAAACACACAAACCTATACTGCCCCCCCACACACCCCCACTTAACTATTCTAACTCCAAGGTTGCACTACAGAGACAAACACATAAAAACACCACCACACACCTACATTCCCCTCACACAAACACATCACAGTCACAACACACACTTGCACACACACTAAAGCCTCTAACCAACACACTCAAACAGAGATACTTACCTGACCTTCCACCTATCCATTCACAAACCGCAACACCAGAAGCTCTACATCAACATCTCCGAACTTTGGGATTTTGAAATTCGCACTTCTGGTCTTTCGGTATTTAGGGGTTTCAGCTATATGGTCTAGAGATTTTGAAATTCGATATTTCAAAATTTCGAGATTATGTAGCGAATCCCTATACATACGTACTGTATATATATATATATATATATATATATATATCTATATATATATATATATATATAAAATATATATGTGTACATATCCATCTGTCACTATCTGCCTCTCTCACATACATAGTATATCTATCTCTATATATTCTCAAATAAATATATAGTTCTCTCTCTCTCTCTCTCTCTCTATATATATATATATATATATACATATATACACACACACACACACACACACACACACACACACACACACACACACACACACACACACGCACACACACACACACACACACACATATATATATATATATATATATATATATATATATATATATATATATGTGTGTGTGTGTGTATTCCCCTGCCAAACAACTGAGAAGCCCTCATTGACTATCAAACTGCAATGATTATGTACTTTTCGACCCTATAAGTTGGTGCTGGCTTCCAAACTGCCCTCTTCTACAAGGCCAGATGATGTCATCTACCTTAAACTACCATATGCCATCGTCACATCTGACTTAAGCTGTGGTGCGTACATTAATTATTGTGATCTATAGTGTGTAAGAGTAGATAGGTAGGAAGTTCTAATTTCACTGCAGGGCACTTGGTGCATGATTGTGTGTATATCCCCCTCCCAAACACCTGAGAAACCTTCATTGGCTATCAAACTGCAATGGTTATGCACTTTTTGGCCCTGTAAGTTGGTGCTGTCTTCCAAACTGCCCTCTTCTACAAGGCCTGTTGATGTAATCTACCTTAAGACTACCATCTGCCATAGTAGCAATTGACTTAAGCTGTGGCACATGTGATAAATATTGTGATCTGTAGTGTATAAGTCTAGACAAATTTGAGTTCTAATCTCACTCCAGGTCACTTGGTGTGTGTATATGTCCATATGGCATAAATATGATCACCTCAGGAACTTAACAAGAGGTAGGATTTTCCAGAATTTTATTTGTAGCAGGTGATGTGGCCCTCCAAATGCCTGACTACAACTAAGCTTGGTGATGTCATCAAGCATATGCCCTAAACCGATAGTACTATCAGACATGAGGTATGTTGCGTGCACCACTTACTGTTATCTGTAGTGTGTACCATTACATAGGTAACTGTTCTAATCTACATACAGCCAACTTGCACTATGTGTGTGCCCTGCTATGTCTTGTAAGCATAATTAGTTGTGCTTTCGTTGTTGTAGCCATGTTTGTGTGTTTGGCTGTTAGAACAATTTACATCAGCTTATGGAACCATATGATGTTTGAACTTCACTAGCATAATGGCTGTACAGCCATCACAGTCACAGATAACTGTGTACTCTTATTTACATAATGAGCACATATTACCCCTGTTCAGAAAGGAAACAGGCAGGAGCCCTGTGGTGAAATGACAGTCACCCAGCCAATCATATAGATGGCATGTGATGAGATGCACTGAGGTGCTCTGCTTGGCATTATCCAGGGCTCTGTTTCAAAGATGGGTTGATGTCTGCTAGACAAATCCCTCTCACCAGCATGTATTACTAACATCACATAATAGGTTAATGTCCTTAGAGTGATTAATCCATGTACTATGCCACCTACAGATATGCAGCAGTTACAGTCAAGCATGGTCACACATTGTCCCTTATGCAAGGCAGAAATCACCACTGAGTAGTCTATATGCCACAGGCTACAATGACACTCAATTCAGATGATCCCCATTGAACACATGCTGAAGACATGAAGCTCCCTCGTGAGGGACCATAATGTTGTGTGCAAGTGCCAGTACTGCTTGGAAGAGTCCATTACCAAAAGGCCATTGCACTCAGATATTGGCATGCTGAGGGGAGAGTACATGTAGGTCATTATGATTGTGCCCTCAGCTATGACATATGATTCCCATCATACCACTGGGATGACATGATGACCACAGGCGCATTAGGTGTAAACCTGTGTTGCCAGGTCTGTGTGCCCTGTTCTCTCACCCCTGAGTATGTACATCACATGTTGTGACAAATGTGCTACTTATCAGGTACATAGGTGTTAGTAATGGAAATGATACTGCATATATATTTGCATAGAGTTTATGGCCATTACTATGTCAGCATGCATTTGTACATCAATACCCCCTTGTAGGTTATTGACATAACTCACAGACTCCATGAGAGCTCACAGTTTGCAGGCATCAGCCAACATTGTTATCCACAGACATTCATTATTTGCTTGTATTGTGGTTAAAGGGATTCCAAGCAGTAGAGGACCCAGGACTGAGCCCGTTGAACACTGCTGCTTACAGATCAAATACTGGAGGCAGATGTCCCTATGTTGATTATGTGTGCCATCGATGGGCTACTAAGTGACTCATACAATGATAGTACCATGGATGACTATGTGGATGCTATGAAAATGATGCCTGAGTGGGGGATATAGTCAGATGGCTTGGCTCAGTTCAGGGGGTTGTATGCCCTGATGTCCTCTCACCAAGGTCCTTGGTGACTACCTCAGAAATGTCCGCCATGTTTAACAGTCATGATCCCCCTGTCAGACATCCAAACTGTATACAGTCAACTGTATGGAGATCACATATATGTGTGCTGATCAGCTCTATGATGATTGCCCCTATGGCCATGCAGATAAGGATAATCAGGCAAAGAGGTCTATAGTTGTGTTGGTCAGTGCATGCACTACCTCTGTACAAGGGTCTAACAGTTGCTGTTGTCCAGTCAGTTGGGGTCCAGCCAGTGGTTTCAGTATGATTGCAAGGTGTTTCTAATGGTGTTAGTAATCCATGACAGATCCCATGTAGGATGCAGCCTGGGATGTTAGCATGTATAATAGATGCTGTGTATCCTCCATAGAGAGGCCATTTACAACCTGCTCTGTTGTTGTTGTATCTTTCAGCTTTTCCCAGTTAGGGGTCGGCACAGCAGAACTCCGGTCAGCTAATGATTGGCAGTAGATTTTTACGTACTGAGTTGCCAGCCCTGATGTACAACCTTCAACGAAGGTATGCCCACTCACACATGTCTCCACACAGAAGACGCTTTAGCTGAGAATCGAACAGGACAATGTCTTACTGTGAGGTGACAACGCTACCGCAGCACCACCACTGCAGTAGGAATGTCATGTGTCACATGGTGGGGACAGGGGACTAAAGATGACGCAGAATATGTGGAACTACAAGTTATCTATCAGTACAGACCCATTCTATGTGGCATCATTATGTATGAGTTCACTGCCAATCTGGGCCTGTTCTTTGAGGTTACACATGTAACTACACTGTGCATTGTGGTTCTGCTTTGAGTGGGTGGCTCATTTTGTCACTTACTGTGTCTACATAAAATCACAATAGCACTATGTGGTTGTTTTAGCTGAGGAGGTTGTGCATCCATTTTAGGTTGTGGGGCACCCTCACCCCAACTGTCAAACAGCAATGTCCACCTCTTATTGTACAGCCTGATAATGGCAGTTGTCCCACCAGGCAGGTTTGCTGTGCCATGAGGTGCCTGTGTTCCTCCTGTCAGGTACAGCTGATTTCATGCAATTGTAATGCTGCTGGCATAATGCATGGGTGTAGAGCTCTGCATACTTGCCTGTCCCATCAGAGGGGGCAGGTGCAGTCAAGCTATGAAAACCATCCCACAGGAGGAAATAAATCGCTTTGTTGAAATATATGTCTGTATTATCTGCAAGCAGGCGAGTTGTGCTGGTCATTTTAATGACACTGATATGTGGTTAGATTCCACCAGGAGAACCTCACATTGGGGAGCTGCAGTGGTCTTCCATATTGATAAACACATGATGCAATATGTTGGTTCCCCAGGGGGGATGCCATGTCACTGCTCCAGGGCATTGTACGTAAGGATATAGACTAACGTTTGGGCAAATGAGCTGCAGCATGACTAAGCAACACAGCTGGTGGTCACTTAATGCCAGCCCACACCATGTTGTAATGATATATCTTGATAGACACACATACATACAAATACAATGGATATCTGGATTTTTGGAGTTGCTCCTGTAGCTGGCTATTGCTTGATTATGTGCCCTTTCAGTACTGAATGACACCTGCAGTGTCTCCAGGAAATCACAGTGTTTCACAAAATCTGGATGTGCATCTATCCTTAATGAGTATGTACACACCACCTGCATTACCTTGAACACTGTCACTTTGAGGTGTGAAGATATGGATGTATATGTAGTCTGGTATGGCTGTAGTGCTTTCCACAGCATTTATCCAGATGTCGTTGACTGCACACATGTCTGCATAATCTAGGGTGGAGACACCTTCCACAGAGTCGGGTTCAGTGTTGCCATAACCACCATGTGGCAGCATAACCATGATGATGTATAATGATGGTGTTCTCATTGCCAACTTTTCCCTGAACAATGCATTTAAGATGCATTGTGGGGAATCAGTAGCCATGGCCAGTACTCCAAAACCCAGGGGTGATAGATGAACATCATCACTGGTGAAACACTGATGTCTGTTGAGCAAGTCATCCCAGGCAGACATGTAGTAGATACCCTGACAATGACACCACATGCTAAGGCAATTATTGACTTCCATCAATTTCCATGTGTACGGAGCCATCATCCTAGATGAGGGTCAAATGCAGCTGAAAGCTATGCATATATTCATGAGAGACACAGACTGGCTAAGCACATTCATGTGTCTGCATACAGGCCAGTCACATATGTCCCTAGTCATACACACCTGCAGGAATTATAATGTCAACATTATGTTAACTGATATTCCTTGATTTTTGACAATGTGTGATAAGGCCTATTGTGTCAACCCACAGACAGCTATGTGTGATCTTTCCCATATTTAGTAACTTGACACAGACATCAATGCATCTCATGATGTAATCTCCTCTGCCTCAAGTGTTTAACTAGTGAGAGAGTGGTACATGCAGTATTATATGTACTGTGCACTCCAGAGGCAGGATTTTCTGAGGTGTCTGGCAATGTGTCTAGTAAGAAGCTGCACACATGCAGCTGTGTGTGTGATGTGGAGTAGGTGTTGCATGATTTGAGCTTTGCATGTTGGCATAATGCTCATTACATTGCCATACGTAATGACTGCTGTTGGAGACACCATGGCAGCAAGGTATGAAATGCAGGCACATCTGTCACATGTTGTATTTGTGTGCCATAGGAATAGAGGGATGGGGCCACTCCTAACATCTCAGCAGCAGGTCCTGCAAAGTTAGGGTCATGCTGCCACACCCTTGGGGTTGACAGCCTGATATACAGTGTTTGTAGGTACACCTTGCAGTGAAGATGTGGATGCCCATGCATGTTCAACTTGCTGACATTACATTGGCCTCACAAGAATATTATGCCTGTCGACCAACTGGACAACACACTGGTTGTTTTGTGACATGATGTGGGAACACAAATATGTTTCAGGTACATAACTGTACAGTATGACATGTCTTGGACATGTGGCAGGTGTACACACATTGGCCAAAGGTGGCCAGTCTGCTGCAATAGGCCTTACAGCCATGTCATGCAGATATCCACCAGTAATGTGTTGAAGGGCAGGATGCATGACTAGTTGCAAAACTGCACCTATGATGGCTCACAGCCAGTGTGCTGATTGTTTCAGTTAGACTTGACATCTATGTCACTGGACAGTGTACATTATATTGTGGTGCTACAGCAGTGCTACTAATCCTCCTCTTGTCTGTTCCCTAGTGACATAACACCAACTCTGGAACAGAAGGCATATGACATGCAAAAGCCAACTGACTGCCCAGGTTGCTAATCAAGGCATCTACCTGGAAAAAAAGGTATGTGAAGCCTGCAGAACCTTTCATGATGTGGGACAGCTAGGTATGTGGTTGAGCAAATAGGCTGTGTCTTTCTTGTCATCATGGGCTTCATAGTAACATTTTGCGTGTGATGACAGAAAACATATCAGAGCATGGTATCCTATGTGAGAGGGGAGTTGGTCAGACCAGCATTAGTAGTTTCCAGGCAATGGCAATTCCATGGACTCCCACACTTAATACAGTCTTCACAAGATAATTGTGTCTCCCAGTATACACCACTTGGGTAGTGTCCAACTGCAGAATACCTGTGTAAAACCCTCACCTTACCTTCACAGGGTATACATATTACACTTCCCTAATGTGTTTGTCTGTGCTCGGTACAAACATCTTGGATGACTCTCTTCTTGGAACATACTGGAAGTAACTGCAATACTTAGTTGCACAAAGGACAACTAGCATGTAGTGTGAAGCAGAATTTCCAGATCTCTGAGTCATATGACATAAAATGCCATGAAAAGAGTTAGCATGGATACGAGCAGTAACACTGCCATACACCCACTGACATTGGACCAAACACTGTTTGTTATGTGCAAGTTCAAATCATGCCTACCAACTGTAACTGGTGGACCCCATTGAGTGTTACACTATGCAGTAGATGATGGGAAAATTACTCACTCTACCTACCATGGCCTGACAAGGTGTTTGACAATATTAGGACAGCAGGCATTGCTGGAAACTGTGTAGATTATCTACTGAGTGTTATGTCAGCTGGTGGATAGGCAAGTGTCTGACAGTCATAATCTGGGAAGATAGCACCAGGAGACCAACACTGCAATGATACCAGTCACCAGTGGATTTCCTCAAAGATCATTAATGGCATACTCCTTGTAGCATTCCATCTCTGCAGTCACAAACAGTGTCAGTGGCCTCTCACTGACTACGTGATTGCAAAACAGGAGCTGCCACTGAATCCCACACAGAACCAACAGTTATCCAGGATGGCCTGAAACACACATTCAGTTGTTGTCTGAGCCACTGACAAATACTAAATACCAATGACTGCACAATACTTTCCTTTGGAAACTTATCCACCCCTGGAAAATATAGTAATGTCTGCACCAATCACACAGTTGAGCCATTACTCATGGACTTATGGACACCAAGAGTGATGTAGCCTTAGACTTTAATTGGTCCGTAAGATGTGGGGATGCATTCCATGTTGTACAACCTAAACAGAAAGGTATGTGATGTAAATCCCAGACTGCCATTGCTATAGTGAATGTGGCACTCATCATACCTATCATTGTGTACAATTGCATCCTTGCTATGTCACTACACAAGCATATCTTTCAACTGTAGCAGCCACACAGTTTCATTGGTACACCAATACACATTGCAGATAACATGTTCTCTGGAGTCCGTGCCAAGACTGTACATCCGTACATGCATAGTCTGTCTCCTAAAGGCTTTGGAAGGGATGTGTAAGGCTGCTATGCAGGAAGGTGTCAGATCCAGCTGTATGCCTTCCACATATCCATGACAGGACTAACCCATATCTCACCTGTTCTACACACCTACACCATTACTGTGGTTTAAATAGTACATGCTGGAGAGACAGGTGTGTAACACGGACAATACACCCTATATGTAACAGGCCTTCCATGTATGTGAAGCACACATCTGATGTGACACAAATCATGTACAAGTTACATATTGGGGTGCAGAACAAGATAATCATAGCTGTTGTCGGACAAATGTCTGTAGTGGACACAGGAAATTTGTAGATGGGTCATCTCCAGCATCACAGCTCATAGATGTGGTAGCTCTCAAAACTCTGGTGACACTTATCAAGGGTATCAGACCTTTTCATAGATTAGGGATGCATAAATACGCTGAATGATGCCATTGTCCTGGTTAGCCTATTATACACATATGGACCTATGGAGTCATGCACTTATAGTGCTGCATCTTGCTGAGGACATAATTCTTCTGTGTTGACATTCTATCCTTTGCTGTGATGTCTACAGCTTATTTGCTGCTGTGTATCCATATATATATCCCCAACAGAGTCCTGAAACAGAAACAGAAACAGGTCCATGACACACCTTTCATTGTGTAAGTATACAGCCATTACAACATCATACAACATAAGGTACACACTAATTATGTGGCTTACTCATTATAAATGTCAGCATACAGTATCTGTCAGTAACCACTACAAGTGGCATGGCAAAACAACAATGCATTACACAAGTACATGTTAATTATATAGTTATCCTGTGCATCAGACATATAGCTTCATTTCCCTTCATCGATGACAAGGATGATAGGGATGTGGCACAGGTGTCATCACTTGCACAGGGTGTTGTATGGGGGTGTAGAAGGCCTAAGTAGATCCAAAAGGTTGACAGCATGTGTGTGAGTCAGGAAGGGAAGCAGGCAAGATAGACCATGGAAATGTGCCGTGTGTGTCTGTAGGTAACCTGCATTTGATAGTGGTGTGTGAGTGTGTGTGTGTGTGTGTGTGTGTGTGTGTGTGTGTGTGTGTGTGTGTGTGTGTGTGTGTGTGTGTGTGTGTGTGTGTGTACACAGTCAAGCTCAGTGATAGCCCTACATGTGTATATGTTGGACAGCTTTGAACCATGCATGGTAGAGCTGACAGGTCACCGTCTCTGGCCCTGAACATGGGAAATGGCTCTGCCAGGTGTTGCACTGGCAACTCCATGCCCAAGGCCAGAAGTGGTGCTAGTACCTGACAGTGACTGCTGTCTGCTGGGACCATGTCCTTCATGGGAACATCCAAGACCATGAGCCCATGGCTTGCCATGTCTTGGTGGGGACAGCACACTCCCTTCTGTACTGCTGGATGTATTACCACTATGGGAGCGTGACTGTGCACAGCCATGTGGACTCTCAGCAAATGGGGTTGCTGACATATGACCATGAGGCTGACACTCAAATCCAACCACATGTTCCAGCACAGACACTGTGCATTCCAAGAAAGACACTGTCTCACTGATCCATGGTGTCACCAATGCAGTGGAGGCAGTCATGGATCTCAGACTGTGCTGCACCCATAACCCTAAGCATACATTTGCAGTTCCTATCAGAACATGCCTGTGCCTCCATGATGGCCTGAAACATACACCAAGTGAACCGTGATGTGACACCTGCAACAGGTGGTGGAAGGACAGCAGGCATTCTACGAGCACCCTTATCAATCCGCCTGTGTGGAACCCTGCTAGCTCTCTGGCTATGGCCACTGTCTACAATCACTGGAGCCATAGTTGCCACACTTTCCTGTTCAATGTCCCCACCCTCTGAATGTCCTATATCTGGGGCCTCTGGGGACTGGATATGTGTAGGCATACTGACTGTGTGCAGTGACAATGAGGGCAGAAGAGTGATGTCAACATCTGGGACAAATTCAACCCCTGAAACCCCCACCTGTGCCTCAGTGTGGTCACCATCATCATCAGAGTCTGAAGAAATAATAACATCAGGTTATGTAGGGGACAGAGACAAACCCCCCTGCGCACCTGTGATAAGAAAGGAAAAAGTAGTACATTAATACCTACTCTATTATGCTCTGCAGTATTATGTTGCAATATATGTGCAGCGCTATATGCTTTTGTCACTATTACAGACCTGTTGAAACCTCAACCTCATATACTATGACAGGAGGACATTACTTTTTCCACAAACAGCTGTAGTTACTTGTAAATAAAAGCTCTTTACACAGCAATCTAATCAGCAGCAATGAGATACACTGTTAACATTTGTGAAGACTCTGCACAATTGACACATATGGCAATCTGCAATGTCCTGACAATACTGTCACATCTATCAGTGTGGTCTCACTTACAACCCATACGTATGACTTGAACATGTGTACAGTCAGAAAATATCTGTGCAGTTGGCACAGTATACCAATCCAGGCAGCAGGCTTGGGATAACACTTTAGGGATTACATCGCTGTAAACCTACATATATAACAAAACAGTGCCGTGCTTACCAGGAGCAGGACCAAGGCCTTGTCCAATACTTGACAGACCTGTGTAAAGTTGAGGGAGAGGTAATCTAAGTACCACCACATGTTACACCACAACAAGGTAATACATCCATATATCTCACATTTACAGTAGCTACTGTGTTAATTGTCATATCGGTCAACATCTGAACATGAGAGTCAAACTGCAGTTACCCCCCCTAAAAGAAAACAGACCTGACATCCATATAACAGTATGTACAGTCTGACACACTGAATGCTACAGTATTGCAATGGTGATCAAACTAAGCTTATCTGCATGCTCTTCTGCCATGGAATATGTGGGACCCACATCCATGGTGTATGGCATGATGGATGCCTGGAAGCTGTTGTGTGTGCCTAGGTTTGCCAGGAATTCCTCAGTGGCTGAGAGTGGTTGTTCCACTTCAGACCCTCCACCAGTGATGCCACGACCCCTGGCTACTTCTGCTGTTCTTCTGCATGCAGCATTGATCATGTCCATTGTGTGGTGTAACCTGCTCATATGTCCTGCTCTAATGACTTGTGGCATTCACATCATGGACAAGGTCAGCCCACGATGTTGCTCCCATTCCCTGTTTTGCCTCCCCCTGGACAGTAGGAGTTCATGGTGTTGCAGGAGGCCTTCAATTATAATATTCTCCATATCTGCAAAAGGTGCATGGCATCTCAGTTACATGTTTCCTGAAAGACAACAGAATGGGAACACATGTCAGGATCACATATGTGGAAGTGCACTATGTAGAAATACAGTAAAAACAGAATGGCTGGCGGTATCCACTGCTTGATCACACACGTCATATTCCACAGTGTGCAAACATACTAAGGATGTAGATACAACTAAGACAGTCATATTCCACAGTGTGCAAACATACTAAGGATGTAGATACAACTAAGACACTAGTGATAGGCTGCTATTTCCATGTGTGCCATGACAGATACTGCTGTATGATCATACATCCAACACTGGAGTCAACTGTAGTGTGTCCCCTAGGGGCAGACCCCAACCCCCAATAATATGTAAAAAAACAGTGCCAAACAAATAGCAGTGTGTATTACAACCACTATAAAGGGACAGTTCCATGAGAACAGTGTGCCACATTTACAAAAAGCATTCCACCCTTGATGTATTGTATGTCCTCTGTAGGTATAACAAATCTGGAGAGCAATGGCATGTCATTATCACAGTTCTAAGAAAGTCTTAATGCTGTAATCCCTATTCCCTGTAAGTATATTCATACATCTGCATCCTGTTGTAAACAAAAAGGTTACATGCCTGCTGGAGTGCAAAACTCCTCTGTTGAGATGTGATATTTAAGTTTTTGCAAACTTGTGTTCTGTGTGCAGAAAGTCTCATACAGAATGATTCTCATTAACAAATGATTGCCTCTTAAACAATCTGTGGTTCTGACATATGAATTGCAGCCAACACAGCTGATTTTCACTATCATTAGCCAATGACATGCAACCACTGTACAAGATATAAGGCCTTCATGTAGATTAGAAGCCATTTCTGATATGTTGTGCTGGACATTATTTCGGTGAGGAGACTACGTCATAGAGGGTAGATCTGTAGCAGCTACTGTTACATAGAGATGTGTGTGTGCTATAGGCTGCACCTGCTGCTGCAGGTAATAGGCCTAAGTAGAGAGTGTGAAGACTTTGGAGAATAACAAGCTGTAGCAGTAACTGTGTGAGCTGTGTCAGCCTTGTAGTAGAGGCAGAGCCAGAGTGAGGGTACCCATTCCACTCCAGTGAAGGCATGTGTTTAAGGTAAGTATGTTAGGCAATGGTATCACTAACAGAGTACTAGGCTACATATTTGTTGAGTCATTGAGCAACATAAGGAGTGAATACAACATCATGCCCACCATTTAGGCAACTGTCAGGCAATGTGTTACAGTCTGGTACTCATATGAAACATGTGTGCTGGCAGTCCTTGTTACAAGCAGGGGCGTCATATGTGTATGTTAGTTGTGCAGCTGTACTAATCTGCACTGTGAGTTTGAAAGGATTGTGTACTGCACTCAGATTGTAGTGGAACTCATTTGCATTACCTGAGTTAAAATCCTCAGTGGATGCATGACGTGACACTTTATGCACTTATAGTTTTGTTATAGGGGTATGTGAAGTGTGTTCATATCTACCTGCCTGTGACTTCCATCAGTGACAAGCAGATATTTCATTTGAAATGCATTGCCTGGATAAAGACTGCATGACTCAGTTATTAATTGCTGGTTTTACAAAAATGTAATTTAAATGCTACACACCACTGGATTTGAACCCTGGACTGTGTGTGGCAAAATGTACTGGTTGCAAGGCATTTAAAAGACTGAGCTACTGAGTCACTGTTACAGCAGGAGAATTTGCAAGATACAAGTACACACAGGCTGTGACATACTTTTTTTGCAGCCATCATTATGTGCATGGCTTTATATGGATGTATTTCAGCACCAGGGTCCAAGTTGAACATGTATTTTGCAAAAATGCCTAAGCAGGTGTATTTGTAAATGTTGCTGATAAAAGGGGACATGTACCTGCTATTACAGACTTCACTTACATCCATTATTCTGTGTTTGGCTTAATAGTGATGTACTCTTGCAGCAGACTCCAAGGTGCACTCCCAATTTTTCCATTTATCTTTAAGCAAGTTGGCTCGATGCAGTGCAATTCGCAGCTCTGCTTAAAACATGCTTAATGAGTATAACTTACAATTACTATGTTTTGCTTTAACCACCTGTTTTAATTAATAGCTGTGTGGCTCTGCAGGTTAAGAAATGGTCTTGGTGTCAAACTAGGGGATAGGTGTTTATTTTGTACATGTTTATTATTTAAATACAGGTGCAATGGTCTTTAGTTCGAAATAGGGGACAGGTGTTTATTTTGTACATGCTTACTATTTAAAACACATATATCAATATAGCTCTACTTAGCTGAGCTTAGTAAGGCTACATGACGTGGCACGTTGCACAGCATCGAACTAAAAGCATATAAAAAAAAGAAAAATAGGGAGATAGGAAAGTGGTGAAATAGAGTGCAAGCAGGGAAAAAAACATAGTGAAAAGCAGGTATGTGCAGGAAGGGTGTAGGAAATAACCATAGCTATCCATTTCCTGTACAGCAACAACTATGCACTTTGACAGCATTTGTAGATGACTTTGGACTATAACCCCCAGAGAAAGGAGTGAGGACAACATAACTGTGCTCTTAAGCCAACTGGACCAAATTATGTGTGTCCAGTGGACGTGTGCAAAATGGAGAGCTATGTATGTGATATTTTTTTTGGGACAGGTGCCCGTGTTTTTTTTTTTAAGTGAAAGAGGAAAGTTGGGGAAGGGACATAGGTACATGTGGGGTAGGTAAGCTGGTTTGGTGGGGAAGCTTTTACAGATAGACAAGAGAACAGACAGGGGTGGTGTGTGACACAAGAGGGGGTAAACACCTTGGATGGGGAAGGTGTTGTGGAATCCCAGTCCAATGTGCCTCCACAAGGTAGCAGCACGACTCACATTTCTACCCATGGGACTGTCGGCACTGCTTTGTCACTGATCCAAGGGTGGCAGTGGTGGAGGCTGGGCTCCAAGTTGAGCCTTCCCCACCAGGGTGGCCAGCATACTCTCCATCTGATGCAGGCATCATCCATACCCATGGCAGATGATCCCATGCACCAAACCCAGCAGTTCATCACTGGTGACATCTCCTCCTCCACCCTGGTACTACCCTACACCCCAGGTAATGCAGGGGCAGCAGAGGTGGCACCACCAGTCTGGGTTCCAGACATGATGGGACCTGGTGCCACGGCCGGAATAGGGCAGGTAGGCAGAACATGAGGAACTGGCTGACCTTGACGTGCTGTAGTAAAGTAGTTATAACAATAAGTTAAGGTTAGTAATAACCAAACAAATGTTAGTATTAACAGAATGGAACATAATATTTATTCATCCAAATACATATTAAGGTATGTTATGTGCAACACAACATTAAGTAACATAACAGTAAGTATATTAACTGCAAGCCAATATGAATTAAAACAATAAGGCCAATTCAAACGTTAACTTAACAAAATATCTTAATATTAAATTATAATAATAAATAACAATAATAAATTAAAGATGATAAGGGATGTGTAGAGACAAAAAACATACCTTCAGTTACCCACAGCTAATATTACTACACAAAGTACTACTACATACTTCTACAGTGCAGTGAAACTTGTGAGAACTTTGACTACAATTCTTCTATAGCAGATGTAGCATGTACATACCTCTCAACCTGTTAGCATGGGACAGTATGGGTCAAACAGTCCAGACACCTGATGCAGCTTGAAAGGCCCCAAAAGTTCCTCACCAAAAGGATAAAGGGTCTCAAAAATATGTCTTATGCTGCCCGACTGAAAGAACTCCAGCTTTATTCAGTCTCATACCGCTTGCTCAGAGGTGACCTGTGCCTGACATATAAGGCCATGTCAAACCCAGATTTGATGAATATGCTTCACCTCAAAAAATCTAGATCCCTCAGAACCACAAGGGAGACTTAAACCTTGACACGGTTATAAATAGAACGTGGAGGGACAGATTCATCACCCAGAGACTCCCTGTGCTGTGGAACAAAATCCCGGTACATGTGAGGCAGAGCACCTCGCTGGCCTTGTTCAAGAGGAATCTTGACCAATGGATGGGAGATCGCAGATATACCCCAGGGATTACTTCAGTGTCACTGCTTGACAGAGGCACAGAAAAATGATAGGCATAGTTTTTATTCAAACTAAAGGGGTGGCGAAAGCCACATAACTATGGGCTAGGCTTATAAATGCCCTTGGGCAGATAGCCTAGTATGAACCTATGAACCTATGAACCTAAATACAGGTACATAACTACACAGAACAGTTTCACATAATGTAGACTTACATAACTACCAAGGTGTTCTGTAAACAGACTTGAAAATATATTGCATTCCATGTAATCACTTGTGTGGTAATCATTTAACAGCCTGATTAGGCAGTTGTAATTACATTATGAAAAATCACAACAGTTGAGAGGTATGTTTGTGCACATGAAGTAAATCAGACAGCCGTCATGCCTTAGTTGGCAGGCATGGAGTAGAACCTAAAAGCTGTGACTGCAGGGGACATATGCAAATAATGTAACAATTGAATGCAGCAACTTAGAACAGACATGAAATGAAAACATCCCTAATGCAAATATTAAGACAGATTTATTTAGGAAAACACAATGCTGCTTAACACTTTATTGGTACTGCTGTTTATTGTCTGTGAGGTCTACACACAATATCTGTCCATATAGTGGGCTGCCTTACACATATACCTTTTGTCCCTGGAGTGGGAGGAAAGGAGAACATTATGTGACTGAAACTGGCTTGGAGACAGCCTTGAACCATAGTATGAGTTGAGCAATACATTATTCAGGCCATTACATTTGCATTCTACAGTTATTAAACTTTTATACTTAACTGCAGTGACATTAGAACCGACATGCAATGAATACAACCCTAATGCAAACATTAAGACAGATTTATTTAGGAAAACACAATGCTGTATACCACTTTATTGGTACTGCCCTTTATTATCTGTGAAGATTACACAGAATACCTGCCCTTAAAGTGGGCTACCTCACACATATACATTTTGTTCCTGGAGTGGGAGGAAAAGACAACATTATGTGACTGAAAGAGACAGCCTTGAACCATACTATGAGTTGAGCAATACATTATTCAGACCATTGCTTTTGCATTCTACAGTTATTACAGTTTTACACTTGACTGCAGCAACCTTAATGTACACATACAATGCATAGTGCAATTATGTTATGACACCACAATCTTGCTGTACACCTTTTTGCTTACTGTTATTGGTATTGTGTAGTGTTTATTGCAATATAGATGCTATTGTTAATTTATTGCAATACACTTTTAATTGCCCATTTATTGCACTACAGTTTGCATTGTTTATTCTTTATTGCAGTGCAGTTTTTTTTTTATTCTTTGTTGTTTATTGCTTTACAGTTAGTATAATATATCCATACTTACAACGCTCATGGTGCAACCTGGCCAGGTGCCCAGTCATGGGGCTGGATGTTGCGAGCCCTCTCAGCTGCAGCTGTTTGGAGAGAAGCACACCATTATGCATACCAGTTTTGCTTGCATTTTAGTAAAATACCAGGAGAAATACTTACATATGTCTGGAACATGCTCACACCTTGCCTCTTGGAGCCAGGTTCCAAAATTCCCCTCTTTCTATGCTTCAGGTTGTCATAGTGGTTATGACACTGCATACCGGTGCAAGCAATACCAGTAGCACTGATAAGTTCCCCGGCCAACCGATCCCAGGCCTCAGCCTTACATTCTGAGTCCTGGTAATCATCCTGCAGCAGCCTAGGTTCATAACTGCATATCAGGAGCCCAACAAAAACCCTGGACTCCTGCACACCCCATCCCTGCACCCAAAAGTGCACACCATCTCCAACACCACCTGGCATACTGTCAGTTAGATAGACTCCAATGAATGATGCAGAATTCCCACCTATTGCCCTTAATATAGGCTGTTTTCCTGCCCTTACACATCATTCATCAACATTCAAAAAAGTGCAGTGGTGCTTAGCCTCACGCAAACCAGCTGAGTGGAGCTGAGCATTACAAAAACTCCCACAACTGAGGTTTTAGTGAAGCTTAGCTAAATGCAAACCGAAGTGGCCCTTAACCATGTGTCAGTGGTGCTTAGCATTGTACAGCTCTTCCAAATGTAAAAGTTATGTTTTTAAATTAAACAAAAATTTAGATTACATTCAACAAATGGTATATCTGCTAGGGACTCGAACCTAGGACCTAAAAAGCTTTAGGCCATCAGTCTACCCATTTATCTACTTGAATACTATACAAACTAGTGTGCCTTCACATATGCTACTAAGCGAGGGTGGTGCACCACACAAACAGGCTTAAAATGGCTTAAAAAAATCAGAAATAAATAATTAATTACATCCAGTTTCTATTTTTAGATGTTTGGCAGGTGTCTGCTGTCTATGTGTGAGTGCAGCTTGGCATGGTTGCACTCCATGCCATGCAAACGTATATTACCTAAAAAAAAATAATTCAACAAAAATTCGACATTTAAAACACAAACTACTAATTCACAGCACATTTCAACTGCAGCAGGGAACATTACATGAACCTTCACCATGTACATAACATCTGACCAGCCTCAACACTTCTGCCTACATGGATTCAATATCGCTCTTACTATGCTATTCCTCTGCAGCATGCCATGATTAATATGGATGGCACATTACTGAGGGGAACCATGGCCATGTACACGGGTACATTCCATGTAGGCTGTACACTGAGCCTACATGGATTTTATTGAATCCTAAGGAATGTTATTATAATAATGCAAAAGAATGCATAAACATGTCTGAACACAGAACTGCATCAGCATACAAATATATGCAATGTTTATGTAATAATACTGCTGTCTGAACAAATACAAATACATATGTATGAGTAAAGAAAGATATGTAAGTATGCATTTATATTTATAGATATACATTTACATGAGTATACTTACAACAGTTTTTTCATGTATATAAATATATGCATTTATACACAAACAAAAATATTTGCATTGCCACATAATTCCATTTACAGCTTGTATTACCTTATTTAGTAACTGAAGTACATGCAGACATTTTTTGTAAATAAAATATTTTGTTCATGTAGGCCAGAAAATATTTATTAGTATAGTAATTGTATGAGACAGTCATTTTTTTCCAGAAAATAAAACTGCATGTAAAAGATGTCTGGACTCAGGCACAATACCGTAGTCAGAGTGGAGGTTTGGGAAGCGGGCAGCGGAGGTTGAAGTGTCAAGTGAATGACCAGCCAAAGCACACATTATTGTCTTGATTTTATATATATATATATATGTTTATATATTCTGCATCCGTCTGTAACAGTACTGCTTTCTTTAATGAAGGCTGAATTAAAAGGAAGTGAATACTTCCTTCAATTGTTATAATTTCTTTGTGTGTGTACAGCTTCTAATTCTGTCTGAAGAAAATTCACAGACTGGTACATGAAACTTCAACTTAGATACACATACCATAACAATTTAAAGTAGAACTTAGACTGAAAGTACATGGAAAGCTTCCAGACAACACCTTTCCTATGAAAATGCAAGCAGTTTACACATATAAACATGGAGACATTTGAAGGAAGATATAGTCCTACTATTTATAACTTGTATTAAAGGAAATATTGGCACAGTAGGAGAATTCAGATGTGAACAAAATTATACTAAGTGACTGTAACAGTAACTGAAATCCTTTGCAAAGTGTTAGTAGTTGTATCAGAAATGTTAAGAAATAAAGGTAAAATACAGGTTAACAACAATGGTCTTATATCTTCTCTGTCTGGCTGAAGAGATCAGTTATAATTGAACACAACCCAGTAGGATACTGAAGTGACTAGCTGAGACTGCTAGTAAGTATGAATAAAGTAATACATGCATTATCCTGTCTTTAACTGATTATATATACTATATTGCAATAGTAATTGAAGGCCTAATGTGCTTTTAGTACAGTATTGCAAGCAAATTTAAATGGTATGTCAATGCATTAATGCAGTGATCTGTCTTTAACTGATTTTATGATATGTTATATCAAGTATTTATAAAGGATACTAATCGAAGAACTAAAGGGCTTTCAATGCAATACTGCAACCAAATATAAAAGATGTGTCAATGTATAAATGCAGTATTCTGTCTTTAACTGATTTTATTATGTATATTACTGCTAGTATTTACAAAGGGTAGTTTCAGTACACTACTGTAACCAAATGCATATCAGGCACAGATATGAAATGTATTATCATTTTTCATGTTACTATGGTACGGTGCAAATGCAAACCACACCAAGACTTGATAGCGATACACTCATTCTTCTCAAGTATGCATAAGTACTTTCCATATCATTGATGGCTTATATGCATAACCACTTCCTATATCATCATTCTAATGTTTTCTTTCGCTCCCACTTCTGTTTATTTTTTTTAGAGATCCAAATTCCTCAGGAGCAGCCCAACTGCATACCTCTCATGTTAAGTAACGTTCACCTCTACTTGTATAGGGATATCCTTAGAGGATTGGGGTAGTGGCTCCGGTCCTGGCATGTGGCAGCCTGGCAAACATCAATGAACTGGGGCTTCAGGACTTGGAACCCTTTTGTACATACACTAATCTGTTGTTTAAAATCCCCTCAATAACAACATGACTTGGGTTCTCCCCATTACTGAAAGTTACTTCTTTGACCATTTATGGAAATAATGCATTTTTCACATCAACACATTCCAGAATAACCCACATGCCTAATTCACAGAATCTCTGTTCATCCTAGATAGGGCTTACATAATTCAGGACATTATATTCTTGAAAATACTTTTTAGATTCCTGCTACTACATTTCAACAGTTTTAAAATGTTCTGCATTTTCTTCTTTTTCTACTTCTTCTTCTTATTGCTTTACAAATGCTTTCAGTATTAACATACTTATTCCAGGGATACATTTCCCTTTTTATCACATAATGTTCAGTAATTAAGTAAGTATCAAAATTCACTTCACATAACTTGTCTATACCTAAATATTTATTTATTTATTTTATTTGCATTTCTTTACAGGGATGGCCCACTGGGCCATAGTGAGCTCATTTGCAGTGGAGGCCCAGGGAGAAAAGCTGCAGACTAAAATACACGATACATACAATACACTATACAAACAATGCAATAGATCAATAGAATTAGTACATACAATGCAAGAGTCGCAGCAGCCAATAGAATGAGGAAGGTAAAAATCCAAGTACAATCATAAATTACAATATCATGGATAAAGTGGTTTGCACAATTAGAATATCACAAGTTAGGATATAACAAGTTAGGATAATTAGGTTACTGATGTGAGTAGCTTAGGTTCTTGCTACATAGCTTGAATAAGTAACACTTGTAAAGTCATAAGCTTAAATACAGGTGAACAAGTATAGCAGATAGTACCATCATTGTTGCTAAGTAAGTGTTTTGAGATAGAAATAGTAATAACAGATTAGTAATTAGAGAAGGTGTGGGGTTGTATTAAAAAAGGGAGTCAAGTTTTGGAAAGTGCAGTTTTGGCACATGTGCACTGCCACAGAGAGAAAAGGTGTTGTTTCAGTTTTTTTTTAAGAGAGCTGTGCTGCTGGTAGTATTGATTGATGGTGGGAGGGTGTACCATAGTTTTGCAATAGCAAAGCAGTACAGCCTCCGACCAGCTGAAATGTCTGGTGTTTCTACATTCAGGAGCAGTTGAGTATTTGATTGGGAAGGTCTAGTTGGATGATACTGAGTAAGTAGAGAGGAAAGGGCAGGGCAGTTTGATGGCTTAAATATAAATCTGTGTGCAGTGGTTATGTAAGATAATGTGGGAGTTTTAAACGGTTTAGTAGGTGTAATGAGAAACAATGATGAGATAAATATCTTGAATTGTTACAAATTTAGCAATTTTATTGTAGCATGAATAAAGTTTGGATTTCAGGGAGGACTGGATATTGGTAAGAAGATGGCAGCAGAAAGGAAGAGGATAGTGATAATTTTGTGGAGTAGTTGAGGGTGTGTTTGTGTCTATAGAAGATGCTTAGTTTTTTATGTGTTTTTTTGATATTGCTGTGAATGTGCAAGCCAAATGTCAGGGTTTCATCTATGATGACCCCTAGTAGTTTTGTACTAGGTTCAACCTCAATGATAGTGTTATTTTGAGCATGAATAGTGAATTTATCCTTGTTTAGGGAAGTGTTTTCTTGGGGGGGGGGGTAAAAAGCACAAGTTTAGTATTGTTGGGGTTTAGAGCAAGATGATTATTGATCTTCTATGTTTCAGTGGAAGTGAGGGCACTTTGGGCGAGTTGCTGTAGTTCTGTTGTGTAATTGGCAATACAGATGATGGTTGAGCCATCTGGGTATTGGATGACAATACCTTGAGGAACAGTGGTGTGGAAATAGTTGATAAAAATTCTGAACAAAAAGGGGCCCTAGTAGGGATCCTTGGGGAACACCTGTGGTTGTGTTTAGGAATGGATAGAAAGACTGTTGCCCCCTCATTGATTGTTGGTTATTTGTGAGGTAGTTAGAAAACCAGTCTAGCGTTGGGGTGAGATGCCTATGTTAGAGAGTTGAGTGAGAAGAAGAGGGTGGGAGACCATATCAAAGGCCTTAGAAAGGTCAAGATAGAGTGAACAAACAATTTTCCAGCATCTCAGGTCTGGTTACCTGTGTGCATGAAGGATATAAGAGCTGTAGTAGTAGTAGTGCTGTGACCTGGCCTAAAACCTTGCTGAGTGGGAAAAAGAATTTGGTTATGAAGCAGATAATGAAGAAGTTGAGTGTGAATGTATTTTTCTAAAATCTTTGAGGTGGGTGAGAGGATAGCAATAGGTTGAAAGTTGGAAATGTCTTGTGTTATTGCCTGCTTTAGGAAGAGACAGAATATATGCTTTCTTCCAAACTGTAGGTACATGGGACTCCCAAACAGATCTGTTAAGAAGTATGGTGATGGGATAAGCAATAGAGTTGGCAGATATTTGAAGGAATTCTGAAGGTAGGTTGTCAGGAGCGTTGGTGCTAGGTTTGAGTTTAAGAAGCAGGTTTTTTTTTTATAATGGCAGTAGTTATAGGTGAAAGAGAAAAGCGGGTAAAGGGGAATTAAAGGAATTTTGTGTGGATCTATTGGAAGGAGCTAAGTTAGTTTGTGGAAAGGTGGAAATGAGATTAGCTATGGTATTGATGAAATAAGGGTGAGAGTGAGGCTATTTCAGTAGGTATTTTATCTGGATTTGGATAAGGATTATTATTTAAGCTTGGATTTAGTAAAGAATTGATTGAGCTTCAGAATTTTTTTGGGTTTTGCTTATGGTAATTTTGTAGACTAAAGTAGTGTTCTTTTTTATTTTTAATGACTAGATGCTTTACTTCATTACGAAGTTGTTTATATTGTGTGTGGGCAGAGATATTTTTTTTCTTGCCATAATTTACATACTTTGTCCCTGGCAGTCATGACTTACTTAGTGGATCTAGTAAGCCAACTGACATGATTATTTTTTACTCACTTGTGTCATACTGGAGTTAGATTGTTTAGGATCTTGAGAAATGTTGAGTTGAAGAAATCTGCATTCTTCATCTAGGGGGAAGAATTTTAATGCATTCCAGTTAATGGTTTGTAAAGTTTCATTAAAGCTGATTAGTCTCTAGTTTGCTTATATTGGGGTTTACTAAGAGTTGGGGTAAATCTCCATAGTATAAAGGCAAGTAGGTGGTCGCTTATACTGTGGAGGTGATTCTATTTGAGTCGGAGACCATAATCCAGTCCAAGACTGAGCCACTATCATTGCTTTTGATGGGTCTTGTTATACTGGTAATTAGGTGGGTAAAGTTATATAGGTTGATACTGGAGGCATGATGGTGGTGGGAGATATTTAGCCAGTTAATATTTACATTGTCCGGAATGCTTGCTTCATTTTTTATATTGTTTGTAGTCCATGCAAGAGTTTTTCTAATGAATTTTACTGCCTGGAGGAATATATAGGACTACATTACAGAGAGTCCTGCAATTATTCATTTTTGGCTGTGGAGAAGTGTGGGACAGATTTAGTGTATGGGACTATAGTAAAGATATTTGGGTATATTAGGGCAACATTTCCATCTTTTTATGGGGTCCATCTGATCTTGGACAAGCAAAGCCTGGGGTAGAAATTTGATATCTTTAATGTAGGGTTTTAGCTATGTCTCAGTAGCAGCTATAATATCAAGTTTGTTCTGAGCTATCCAGGCATATAATTCTTTAAGTTTAGTGATTTATAGGAGTTATGGGGGTTAAGAGGGGAGGAGATGGAACCTGGGTTGGGATGTATGTCTTCACACTGGTGTAGGATAGAATAGAATGTGTATGTGGGAGGGGTCTATATTAGAACATCGAAAGTTTAAAGGTTTGAATCACTAAAGGTCGACCTTTAATGATCGAACTATTAAAATTTCGAATGTTCAGAAATAATAAATTAAAACAAAAAAGAAAATCTAAAGGGTGTAGGCAGGGGGACAAGCCCCCATACACCCCCCAACACCACCCGCTACTTAAATATACCAACTCCAAGACTGCACTACATTGAAGTAAAATGGAGATTTCTGTTTACCTGTTCGACATTCTGCACTTTCATTATTCTCATGTCGACAATGTCGGATTCAACATTGTCGGCTTTCAAGAATATAATAGGTAACCACGAGGGAGAGTATTGGTTTGCTGTTTCTATTTTGCTTTGCACTGAGAATTTAAAATAAAGTTAGTTTTGTTATCTTGTAGGGGAAGGACTTTTACTTTGGTGTATAAAATTATGTATGTTACATATAGGCTAGAGGATACTTTGTGAAGCTGATAAGAGACTGAATTTGGGTGGATTTTGTAGATGTAGGTTGGTAGTAAATATAGGTTGTTTGGAGTGATGCTAGGTGTAGTAGAAGGCAGAAGAAAAGAGACAGGGTGAGGAGCATTGTATTAGAGATAAGTGGCATAGTAGAAAAAGGAGGGGGGAGTGTTTGTGTAAAGGAATTTATAGTTGTTGCTATTAAGATATAAATAATACTTGGGGTGAAATGGGTATGGTGAAAGTGGAGATTAGTTGGCTAAGTAGTGAGTAGTTATTGAGTCTAAAGTGATGGTGAAGAAAAAGTTAAAGTGAGAGTGATTTGTAGAAGAGTGTAATTGGATGAATTGTAATGTTGGCAAGAACTATGGTGAGAATAACTGTAACTGTAATAGGGGCAAGTGCGAATGGGGGTAGGGTAAGGGAGTGGAATGAGCCCAAGTGTAGTGAGGGTGAATGGAGCAGGCTGGCTCAGGTCAGATATAAAGCATAAAAAAAACCCAGTAAGGTAAGTTTGACAAAATAGAGAGATGGTTGTGTAGAAAATGCTGTGGCCAAGTGCTGTAAAGATTCTTCAGGGAACATAAAAGTAAGCTGGGGGTGAAATAAGAAGGGAAATGTTGGCTGAGCAGCTGGTCAATTTTGGAAAAAATATGTAGAAGCTAGTGTTTAAAGTAGTAAGGGGGTGCAGAAATAAAAAGCCATGGACAATTATGTTATTTTTGCAGTTGTTTTCAGTGTTAGGGACTTAAGACATAAGAAGAGAGTGAGGAGAAGAGAAGGTACAGAGTGTGTGTGTGTGTGCGTGTGTGTGTGTGTGTGTGTGTGTGTGTGTGTGTGTGTGGGGGGGGGGGTGATGTATGAGGAGCCACTAGGTTTAATGTGATATTAGATTAAAAAAAATAACTTCCGGGTATACATACATTAATTTGAACAATAAATGCCCTTGTAAAGGTTTTGCTTGCTTTGACTGATGCTGAAGTATCTTTCAATTAGACTATGCAGCAATAACCCTGGAAAGCTTGGCCCAAGTAGGAGAGAGTTTCAGATGGAACATTATGCGTCATTTAAAGAAAATAAATGCCCTCACAAATGCCTCACTATTTTATATACAAAATCCTAATGGATCAGCTACAGTATCCCAAAACCCATTACTAGATCATCTCTCTCATTTGTTTGGCCTTCTCACACATAAATCTAAATGTCTCTCTTTTGTTGCCTCACAGATACTTAGTGGATACTGGTGGCTACACCTAATTGCAAAAGACCTTTGATTGTGACTGGAGCCACATTACTTTGAGGCAGTTGCGTTTCCTTCTCAGACTACTTCACTTCACTTCACCATAGAGTAAGTATACACTTTCCCTTGACCTGATAACCCATTTACTTCATTTTATTGTAATTCATACCAGTGCTTATTTGTTCTAGAAACACAGATGTAGTCCTTTCCACAATCCCCTCCTTTGGATACCTTCGTAATCCCATTCCCTTTCCACTCCTCTGGCCACCTCTCTGTCTCCCAAGCCTATTCTCTCCAGTCCACCACACTAATTTCTACATGCTAGTCCTACCAGTTCTCCTATCCCTCCAGCTTTCTTTCTCTTTCTGTACCTTTCATGTTAGGTCCTTAACTATATTATTTGTCCCCTCTACACTGCCTCATATTTATTTTCACCTCTCTTTTCTTTTACAGCTTAAAGAACCTCCATCCAACCCAGTCTGCCCTCCCATCACTACTGCATCCTGCAATTCTGCTCGAGCTCTATCCTCTGGAGTATTAGCCACAAACCCATGGCTGGACTGCAAGCTAGAGCCTTCCAACCTACCCCAAAGTGTAGTTGCCAGCCTACAGCTATATGTTATTTGTAATGTAATTGTAGTGTACCTAGTGGCTTGCACACTTTCAGACCCCCCCAAGGTCGTCCCTATTCTCCGCTCCAGCTCCCATTTTTATATCTCAACTTTTAGCTGTGTAAGGTGTCATTCCCTTTAGAAACCACTAGATGGCAGTAGATAGCTATGTAAAACACACACTGCATAAACCCCCTTTATAAAGACTAAACTATAATATTAACCCAATGCAAATAATTCCTAGTAAACTTACCTGCCATTTCCTGTATTTATATGTACCACAGATCAACCAACTCGGGAACATAAGCTCTGCACTCTCACTCAAATTCCCCTCCAAAGGTTTGTCTTGTAGCCCAGTTAAACATAGCTTACCTGTTATCCTGTGTTTATCTGGTTGTTTTTTTTTTTTTCGGCTCTCCTGTCTCTTCCTGCTGGGCTAGCCCTGCTCCGTTCACCCTCGCTATGCTCGGGTTCACTCTGCTTCCCTATACTACCCCCATTCCCACCCACGTCACCCCAATTACAATTATATTATCCTCATCCCTACCTATCCACCCATACTCCAATCACACCCCTACACACCCACACTCCTCCCACCAATCACCTCTGACTATCATATACACACCCTTCTTCACTATCTACATACTCTCTCCTCCACACCCTTCCTCTAACCCCACCTCCACCCCTTACAACTGTTCTCCCTGATACCTCAGGTGTACCAGTATCATTCTTGTCTCTCATCTCCCTCTACTTTACCTCACCTCCCATACCTCACTAACAAATCACAACTATTATCATAACCTCTTTTATCTCAACCTTACTCGGCTATCTTTCTTACACTGAACAGTTTGCTTTTTACTCTTGCTATCTACCTCACTCTTCTTCTAAAACTATCATATTTTCAAACACATTACATGCCTCCCACACCTTCCCCATCCATATCAATCCACTCACACAACCTCCCCAACTACTCTAACATCTGCTCCTCTCTCTATAGTACAGATATATTATTACTAAAGAACTAATCATCCTGTCACCAAACCATGACCATCCTTATAAACACAACTTCAAGTACTTCCAACACCTAAAAAAGAAATCCGTACCCATCTACATCCCTCTTCTCAGTGAACTAGTCTTCTAGTCTTTTGTGGTGACATACATCCCAACCCTGGCCCTTTTCCTCCCTCTCCCAATTGCCCCAACTCCACAAAATCCCTAAACTTCACCACAATTAATCGCCAAAGCATTAGAAACACAATTCCTCAACTGTACACATGGCTAAATCATTATAAACCAGACTTTACTGATTTCACTGAAACATGGCTAAAACCATCCATCAAAGATTCTGAATTTCTAATCCCACACTACTCCTGCCTTAGAGCTGATAGACTACATAAAAAAGGTGGTGACATCATCACCACTACATAAAAAAGGTGGTGGCATCACCTTATTATTCCCTAGCTCCTTTACAGTAATCCCATACTCCAAGCCAATTCCCTACTTCTCCACAGCAGAGCTACTAGTAACCTTCCTAAAACTTAATGACTGCAAAACCCTTTGCATAATAGTCATATATATGCCCCCAGACAATAATACTCCCATTCTCAAAAAAATCCTTGCCTGGACAACAAGCAATATAAAAAATGAAACCATCATCCTAGGTGACATCAATATCAACTGGCAAGATATATCCACTAAAAAACCCTCTACTGTTATTAACCTTCATGTTTATACTCAGCTAATCTCTGATATTACTAAACCCAATACAAAGGTAAACAAAGGCTCTACCTTGGATTGAATCTTGGTGTCTGACCCAGAAAAAGTTACCACCTCAGGGATTCTCCTAGATAATATCAGTGATCACTCTCCAACATTCATAATATGTAAGCCCACACCCATACCAAATTTCCACCAGTATAGATACACCAGAGATCTATCACATTTTTCCCCAGACATCCTGCAAAAAACTAACTGGAGCCCACTAAGATTTCTCCCAATCAACAAAATTGTAGAATTCTTTAATTCTACATTTCTCAGGATTCTAAATAGTCTTGTCCCACTACGGTTAAAAAGGATCAAGTCAAAACATGCAATTTGGCTTACAAAGTCCACAAAGCAAGTAATGTCTACTAGGGACAAAGCTTGGAAAGCCTGGTAAAAAAAAAACACTGTCTAACCTCAATCTATATAAACAATTCTGCAACCAGACCAAATGACTAGTTATTGAAAATAAAAAAGAATACTTCCAAGTTATTCAAGACCAACATAAACTAAACCCCAAGAGATTTTGGGGAGCAATTAACTCCATACTCCACCCTGGATCTAAGAACAATTCTTATCCAAACCCAGAAAAAACACCCTCTGATATAGGCTCCCTCTTTAACACTTACTTCGACACCATAAAACAACTCACCACCACCTTCCCACCTATTAATGCTTACTCACCAGGTACTCCACCTTTGCACTCCCATACAAATCCTCTACCTTCTTTCACATTAACACCCATTACCACCTCCACTATAAAAAAAACTT
This sequence comes from Protopterus annectens, assembly GCF_019279795.1. Taxonomy (NCBI): domain Eukaryota; kingdom Metazoa; phylum Chordata; order Ceratodontiformes; family Protopteridae; genus Protopterus; species Protopterus annectens. The sequence continues at coordinate 989,125,207 of NC_056743.1, forward strand.
CTTCACAAACTCAAACCCTGTACCAACGCCCCTGATAATTTACATGCAGAATATCTACAGCTTTCAGCCTACTCTATTGCATATCCTATCAGCATCATCCATTCAGGAATCCTGCATACCTGATATCTAGAAAAAAGCATTTATTCTACCACTTCATAAAGGTAGCAATAACTCTGACATCTCAAATTTCCACCCCATTGCCATTCTCTCCCCAATCTCAAAAGTTCTATAGAAATGTATTCACGCTCAGCTCCTCAGTCACCTGATACAACACCAAATCCTGTCTCCCACTCAACATGGCTTTAGGCCAGGACATAGTACTAACACTGCCCTTATTTCCCTTCTTGACACAATAAACAGAGCTTGAGATGCTGGATGCTTAGTCTTAGCATTTTTTCTAGATTTTTCAAAGACATTTGACACTATATCACACTTCCTCCTGCTTAATAAACGCAATAATCTCGGGCTATCTCCCCCTACCCTACAATAGTTTACTAACTATCTCAGTAACAGGCAGCAATCGTCTAAATGGCTGCATGCTTCCTCCCCTATCATAACTACAAATACAGGTGTCCCCTAAGGATCAATACTGGGACCCCCTCTTATTCAGCATATTTGTCAATAACTTTCATTCCTCTCTCACCCATAGCAGTGTCATCCAATATGCAAATGACTCAACTATCATATGCTCTCCTAAATCTGCCTCCACTCTGCAGCATCTCACCTAAGAAGCATTTACTTCCACTGAAAACTGGATGTCCCAGAACCATCTCACTCTCAACCCCAATAAAACACAACTTTTAATATTTATCCCCACAAAATCCTGCTCTGTTGACAAGTCACTATTTGCCATTCACTCCCAAAATAATATCATTATTGAAGTTGTCCCCAGCACCAAATTACTAGGTGTTATCATTGATGACAAATTAACATTCAACCTTCACATCTAAAGTAACATAAAAAAAAAAAAAAAACATCAGAAACTAGGTGCCCTGTATAGGCACAACTATTTTTTTTAGTTTCACCGCAAAAAAGACTCTGGCCTCATCCTTCCTTCTTCCAACACTTCTGTATGGTGCCTCCTATCCTCACCAGTCTACGGTCCTCCTTACGAACAAAATTATACTCTTGCTATAACAAAGTTGGCAAATTTGCTACAGATGCTAAAAATTCTATCCATCACTGTTCCTCTCTGCATCAATTAAATTGGCTAGAATCTCAACACTATCTCACATTCTTACAATTAACTACAGCCCACAAGCTCATCTACCACCCAGAAACCTGCCCTTCCCTCTCTCTTCCATACTGACCAAGTACCATCCAAACCGGCGCCTTAGGTCTGAAAACAAAATGTTGCTATCATTAGAGAAAACCAAGCTCTCATCCAGCCACATTTTGTATTCCTACCATGTCTCTAAGGCATGGAATAATCTCCCCCCATCATTCAGGACAATCAACAACCTGACCTCCTTTAAAAAATCCCTCAATCTGCATCTCTCCTCTAAATGGCTATGCTCCTGTTCCTAAAGATACAACCCTAATTCCTAATTTTTCCTCCCAGTGCTATTCCTCTGACTTTTACATATTTTCCTTCATTCTGCCTACTTAATGCTTCCCTATCACTTTTCCTGTCCTATCCTTCTTTGCATTTATATCTCCTTCTATATTCTCTCTGTATTTAATATCCTCACAACCTTACACCTGCAGATATATTACGTTCATGTGTACTTTAATACAATCTATGCACCACTGTAAATATCATTCACTAGCATCTTCCCCCCCTCCCCCCCAAAAGGAGAGATATCTATTCCAGAGGATTGTAGCCCCCCAAACATCTCCAACGCCCAGGTGAGAACTGCCCTCACTAAGGCAAAAAACACAGCATCCATGGGACCGGATGGTGTCCCCGGCTGTGTGCTTCATGAACTCAACGAGGAATTAAACCCACAGTTAGGACAGCTGTTTAATCTTAGCCTCACCTCAGGATACGTACCCAAGGAGTGGCGCACGGCGACTGTGGTCCCACTTCATAAGGGCGGTGCCTCCACAGACCCTGGAAATTACCGCCCCATTAGCTTGACAAGCCTTATCTGCAAAGCCATGGAGAGGATCATAATGGAACTCATAAATAAAGACATAGGGAACTTGCAGACTTTGGATCCAACCCAGTTTGGCTTTGTCAAAGGCAGATCCTGCCTCTTAAACTTGGTTGACTTTTTCGAGACAGTCACCAAGGCCATTGATGAGGGAAAGGCAGTCCATACAGCCTACCTCGACCTGGCAAAGGCCTTCGACACAATACCCCACTCAGGTATCATCGAAAAACTCACAAGCTTGAATGTAAACCCATACATCACAAGATGGGTTGCAAACTGGCTAAGTGACAGAACCCACAGGGTCAGAGTTGCTGGAGCCATGTCAGACTCAAAGCCTGTCACAAGTGGTGTCCCACAGGGCTCAGTCCTGGGTCCACTCTTGTTCGGCATCTACTTTTCTGAAGTACAAGCAAACACAGGAGGGTTATGGCTGACAAAGTTTGCAGATGGCTGCAAACTGGGCGCCATAGTCGAAAACACATCTGACACAGATATCCTCCAGAAGGGCCTCACAGAAACGGATAACTGGTGCCAGAGCCATGGCCTGAAGTTAAACGCCAAAAATGCATAGTCATACCCTTCGGGAAAAACAAGGTTACCCCTAGCTACCATATAGGTGGCAATCCACTGAGCACAGAAAAAGTCATCAGAGATCTGGGGACCCAGGTTGACAGTAGCCTTTCGTTTGACACTCATGTTGCTAAAGTAGTTAGGAAAACCTTCTATATCACCCACCTGATCATGAAGGGATTCACATCTAGATCAAGGGAGGTCATCGTCCCCCTGTACTCATCACTCATTAGACCTATGATTGAGTACAATGCGCCGTTCGGAATGTATCTGACCAGACACCTGCTGCAGCTTGAAAGGCCCCAAAAGTTCCTCACCAAAAGGATAAAGGGTCTCAAAAATATGTCTTATGCTGCCCGACTGAAAGAACTCCAGCTCTATTCAGTCTCATACCGCTTGCTCAGAGGTGACCTGTGCCTGACATATAAGGCCATGTCAAACCCAGATTTGATGAATATGCTTCACCTCAAAAATCTAGATCCCTCAGAACCACAAGGGCGGAGACTTAAACCTTGACACGGTTATAAATAGAACGTGCTGGAGGGACAGATTCATCACCCAGAGACTCCCTATGCTGTGGAACAAAATCCCGGTACATGTGAGGCAGAGCACCTCTCTGGCCTTGTTCAAGAGGAATCTTGACCAATGGATGGGAGATTGCAGATATACCCCAGGGATTACTTCAGTGTCACTGCTTGACAGAGGCACAGCAAAATGATAGGCATAGTTTTTATTCAAACTAAAGGGGTGGCGAAAGCCACATAACTATGGGCTAGGCTTATAAATGCCCTTGGGCAGATAGCCTAGTATGAACCTATGAACCTATGAACCTATGAATATATTACTTCTATATGTCAATGATTATATCTATTTTTTGTACTGTATGACTTTTTTTCTGTTTATGTGATTATATTTTCTTTGTTTGTAACTTTGTGGAGCTTTTCTCCCTGGGCCTCCACTGAAAATGGGCTCATTTAAGCCCAGTGTACTTTCCCGGTTAACAAATGCAACAAATAAATAACTAAATAGATATTTCCACACCTGCTGCATAATACTTCTCAGTTCTTTGACTCACTCTCCAACATCTCTTTAACCAGGAGACTATCATCCAAGTCTTTTTCTGTAAAAGCTGTAACAATAACCTCCTCCAGTTTAATAGCATCCTCCTCATATACATCAGAAATACTCATTATGTGCCATTTTTCACCTCCATCTCCAACTGCCATTCACATCAGATAGAAATACACATCAAAAAGAACATGTGATTTTCTCAAGTGCACTGTCCAAATTTCCCCAAGTTAGTATGAATAATATGTCAGGTGTCCCCTGAGAAATATGTAATTGGTCTAGAAGGACTAACTCTGACCACAATATATACAAATATATATACGTACATAGATAAGTAAATAAATATGATATCATATGTAACCTGTAAATATTCTGCTATGTAAGGCATACATGTTCAGAATGCCACTTGTTGCCCTTTTTTTATATGTAAGATGCAGGAGACCACTACACTTTTTTCACATATATGCATGCAACAATAACATCAAGTACTCAGCGTGAGCCATTTTAGTGCGTAGAGCATCATATACAATATATTCAGAGTACAGTACCTTAACATAACATTATTACAGATGTGTACATGGGACACTTAGAATATTTGCCACATTTGTGCTTTTTAGCCTTATAACGAGCAAGTTTGCCAAAATCCTGCACTTTATAAGTGGCTCCATTTTATGTTTGGTTCTTTCCTTCTACCATGTAGAAATCATCTACAAGGAACCTGTATGCCATCTCATATACCTCTACTAACTCATATGCCATCTTATATACCTCCATTAACTTGTATGCCATCTTATATAACTCCACTAACTCATATGCCATCTTATATACCTCCACTAACTTGTATGCCATCTCATATACCTCCAATAACTAGGATGGCATCTCATATACTTCCACTAACTTGTATGCCATCTTATATATCTCCACTAACTTTATGCCATCCCATATACCTCCACTAACTCATATGCCATCTCATATACCTCTACTACTAATCAAGCCATACAGATCTGCCAAAAATCTGTTCATACTTCACACTACTGAAATAAATCCCATGTTAGGAAGACCAATCTGACATGCTCATGAGTTCAGTTCTCAAGTTAAAGGACTATTAGTCTTCAAGGTGCTTGATTGCTATAATCCACCATTGCTGTGGGTGTGTGTGTGTGTGTGTGTGTGTGTGTGTGTGTGTGTGTGTGTGTGTGTGTGTGTGTGAGAGAGTGAGAGATAACAAATTTATTGTGAACCAGTCCAGAGAGACCCAGGAAAAACAGATAAACATTAAAAAAAGAATCCACAAAATTTCTCAATGAGGCCATAATGGGAAAAATGTAAATCGACCTAATAGACTATAAATGCTCCATATCATTGGTGTCTGAATGCACAACTATGTATATATATATATATATATATATATATATATATATATATATATATATATATATATATATATGTCTGCATATCTTTTTCTAAACCATGCAGACCAATGAGTATCAATGCCAGTATCTGTACACTTGGCATGTATCCATTCTTTGGCCATATCTTTAATTACTTTATCTATTTCAGGTAAACAATGGACTGAACTGATAATTTCTAAGGGTAATAAGGAATGGACAATGTGGGGTAAAAGTAAAAGAGGTAGGGGATGGAGGGACTGGGGTGTAAACACTATATAAAAAAACTGGCAATTATACATACATATAAATATATGAACATTTCTGCACACTGGCCAAAGGTTTCTGAATCACAGCTCCACTGCTAGAGTTTAACCCTAAGCTCTTATTATTGTGAGTTGGATTCCACAAAGCTCATGGAATCTGGCAGATTGATCCAAGTTCAGTTAAAGAAATGCTGCTAGCCAAGCAATATACAAATATGCCCTAGTTCGTGGAGAATACCTCAGTGCAAAACTGAAATAACCAGTGATGTTAGTGCAACCACAGTCATGTCAAATACGTAGTCCTGAAAAACTTGTTCAGAAAGTAAAATATGTATGTGCATTATCAATGCACATCTAAGGAAGGTATACAAAATCAAAGGAACTTTCATCAGTATGTGGAAAGTAGTAAACAAAGACAAATGTGTATCAGCCATTATGTCTCAAAACTGACAAATCTCCACAAACACAGATATCATCATAATATGCAGTTGGATGTATATAAATACACCCATTACAATTGGCAGAATCTGATGTAATCTGCAAAATTTCTAATAAAAATTTAAATAAGGCAAAGGGCATTCACAGCCACTTTGCCATGACTAATACTAACTAACAATAAGTGCAGGACAAGTGTGGGGAACATAAGTAACACACACACACACACACACACACACACACACACACACACACACACACACACACACACACACACACACGCACATCCAAGATAATAGGGTGATAGAAAAGCAGATGTGGGGTGATGGTGAAGAAGAGGGACACACAAGTAGCCTGGGTATCTCAATTGGTAGAGCACGAGACTCTTAATCCCAGGGTTGTGCAGTTATATCCCTTTGAGGAAAGTTTTGGCATAACAGGTAAAGTCTTTGCTCTGTTGGTGCAAGGTATAGTGTTTGGTTCTGACCTCTTCTTATTGGTTAAGCTTGTCATACTATACAAATTGATAGGCTAATAATTTACCAATGTACAAGTGGTATGATTGCATATACAAGGTTCAGGGTTTGCTTCTGGCCTCTTGTTATTGGCTTGGTGTGTAATAGTCTGCAGATTGATAGCCTAATAATTTACCTACGTACAAGTGGTATGATTGCATGTATAAGATACATGGTCTGCTTCTGGCCTCTGGTTATTGGCTAAGCTTGTAATATTATGCAACTTGATAGTCTAATCATTTACCTATGTGCAAGTGATATGATTGCAGGTACAAGGTATAGGGTTTGGTTATGACCTCTGGTTATTCGCTATGCATGTAATAGTGTGCAGAATGATAGTCTAGTAATTTACCTATGTGTAAGTGGCATGATTGCAAGTACAATGTACAGGGTTTGCTTTTGACCTCTGTTTATTGGCTAGGCTTGTAATAGTCTGCAGACTGATAGCTTAGTAATTTACCTATGTACAAATGGTATGGTAGAATAGGAGAGGCATGAGCAATTTTATTTTGGTGAGAATATGCCCCATGTTTTGTGTTTTGAAGAACAGAAGGAATGGAAAAGACATGGAAATAGGAATTTGGCAAAATAACAGTTTTAAACATATAACAAGCAGAACAAGCCATGACAGGCAAAGGTTGTAAATACACATAACGGAGCAGTTAGGTGCACAGAGAGCACACATATAGACTTTACAACACTGGTGAAGGAAAATTAACAAACATGGTAGGGATGCCTACCATACATGATACAATGCAAAAAACATAAGAACCAAATGGAGAAATCATTGCTGAGATGTTGAAAACTGTGTGACAGTCATACCAGAATGAGTATGGTCAATGGCAGGTGTGAGCTGGAGAACACTAAACTGGGAGAACCATCATCACAGTACATAATGGATATTGAATACAATCATCCACTAGGCTGTCAGAGGTGCAAGTGTAATCCAAGCAATGGTGAGGATGAGCAAATGCAGGCAAGGAAATGAAGCAGCAGACAAGCAGAGGGCAGGCAAGTGCTGCCAACCCTGCATGTGAAAGGCAAAGAATCAAGCACAGTGCAAAACAGCAGTATTTCAGCAAAATATGAATGTGCTTGTTTAATAAACAAAGATGTATACACACCACAAATACAGAATAAATTAGATCCCTAAGTCAAAGACATGTGCCATGCCAGAGACAACACAGATGAGTTATCAGGTATGTAATGTATATGTGGCATGCAATGTCATAACAATCCAAACAGAAAGAAGGTTCATCACACCAGTGAAATGGACTATGAAGCAACATGCATAAATGATTATAGAAAGTTTAGGAATGCAAGCCAGTGCATAGACAGGAAGCATATAAATCCTTGTGTAATGCACAACACACAAGTAAAAGATAAACAATGAGAGAATGTACTGCATTGCCACCACCTTGTGTGCACATGCCTTACATGGGCACGATATCCATCATGGTCGTAAAAACGAATGTTGCACCGATACACCTACCTTGTAATGATGATACTGTACAGTAAGGTAGACATACACATAACCTATATCATGTATATATGAAGCATGTAGACCTAAGCTATAAGGAGGAAGGAAGCTGAACAACACAGGCCCACCTCAGTGAGGAAATGCCAGCAAGAGAAAGTAGGCACAGAATAAATCAGGGCAATCCTAATCAAGGAGACACGGTGCACATGTATGTCTACATAGCACAAGATGGATTGCAAGTCTTCACAATATACAATGAAGCAAATGCCCAGTGACTGACCCATGGTCAGAGTGCATTGGGGATGGCTACAAATAAGTCTATGTACAAATGACATGAATAACACAGTAATGTACAACAGTCAAACAGCAAATGGGATAGGTACACAACAAAAGTAGGAATGAGTATCACATACAGATATATACTGTCATGCAAACATAATACAGCAGGTGTCACAATCAGTGCTATTAATATAAATATCACCCTACATGTGTAGAACTGAACAAAGGACAGTCCTGTGTATATAAGTACAGTACAGAAAAGTGGAATAAGTGTATATAACCAGTAACATATTACAAGAGCAGGTGTGTGTCAAACATATTGCAGCCATACACAGAAACATCCATGTTAATTAGTGCATATGTACTACAAATGCATATACATGGACAAGTATGCAAATCCACATATACATGTCCTAATATAAGTTATTATCAAAAAAGACTGGCTACTGACAAAAGCAAGATACAGCCAAACAAGGGAGTCATGAATGATGCTATATGCCAATGCATTATGTCAAGGATACATGTTTATATGCACTAGGCATAGTACTCTTAACACAATATGGCAGAATATTTGCAAGTACATGCCACACAAAAAGTCATTTTGCCAGTGGGACAGTATGACCCAAGAATGGTACATAAGTTACAAAATCAAGGATATGTGATGCTGTTGACCACTGAAAAGTGGCAACAGTCAATGCAATGCATACACATGGATAATGTGCAAATAAACACATTGGCTGACCTCACTGTGTTGAGTGAGAAGAATTGGAATAATGTAGTATGTGAGTTGCTGTCATCCCTCCAAAATACAAACAGGAACAAGACAAGCAGAACAACTGTCCCACTCACATTATGCTGACTGAAACAGTCATAACTGTCACATACAGGATCGGACATAACGATATTATGCTGCAGTACATGCATAGGAGTAAATATACACACAGATTTAAGAAGTAGCACCCCTGCCTGTATGGTGCAATGCATGCATGCATGCAGTAATGACAGCATGATCACATAAATAATAATGTGTAGCATGTGCATTCGTTATTTGTGTCATACTGCAGTAGCAAGATATAGCTACATATGACAAGATATGTGCAGTTTACCTTATCTTGTATGTCAGAAAAGCATGACAGTAATATGGGATGTCTGCAGAATTGTATAAATATTTGAATATGGAAAACATGATGGAGGCAGTAGTACAGAAGTGAATCACACAGAATACACTCATGGGATCAAGCATCAAGAAATATCTCTCTAGCAATCTCCTTGAAGGAGTAGCACATTGCCACTGCCATGCCCTGAAAGAATGGGCCTTTCATCTGTGTCTGGAAGACATTTGTCACTACATCTTGCATCTGGTCCCAAAAAATATCTTCCTGGCATGGAGATGGACATTTTGTATGCTAAACTACAGGAACAATGGCATGCGCAGGTCCTAGTCTGTCATCATCATCATCATCCTCATCCTCATCATCATCATCATAATTATCAACTCTAGCATGGTCATCATCCTGGTCCTTGGAATCCAACTCAGCTGGCAGTGGTTTGGAACTTTGTCATCTGACTGTTGAAATGTCATGGATCCCATGTCTGTCAAAGTTCAACACAGGAAAAAACATACATACATAATATACGTTAACCAAAAATCGATGAATAAAGAAAATGTCATATAAAATTTCAAAATCTACATGTTGTAACAATTATGTATGTGATGTTATACTACTGTATGACCTTCTCCATGTCTTACACCTTTTGTGATATAAGGCATAAATCCAGTACATACTAATTTACAAAATGGCATGTAAAGTCCATCACAGTCATATGCCAAACATGTCTGTAATAAAATGCAGTCAGATGTGCACTAACACAATTGTAAAGGGAGTATATGATATGTAATTAACAACTTAAGAGCTGGGACGTGTGAAATGTTTGCTTAGGTTATATCAGCGTACAGTACATTTGTTGTGAGACTGTAATGGCCAACAGATCTGGCTCATAAGGTTTATTCATATGTTGTATAACTAAAGATACAAAGGTGCAATAATAACAAGTGTACTGTCATGATTATGCAATATTCTACATATCATAATATTCATATATTGATTATATGAATAGATGACCATGTATGGCCCAGTCTGCCAATCATACACTGTCACTATTTATTATTTATTTATTTATTTATTTATTTATTGACATTTGGTAACCAATAAAGTCTGACTGGATCAGGAACCCATTTTTAGTGGAGGCCCGGAAAGAAAAGCTCCAACAATAAAATTGAAATAGAAGTCACAAACATATGTTCAATAAGCAGATCTTGTACAGTTTGAACTAACACACATACATACAAAAGTACATTTTATACAATTTAAATAGTAAAGGTTGATAACATTTTTCAAAAATAAACAGCAGTTTAAATTCTTTTTTCTTAGAATGGTAATATCCACAATGGTGAAATAGTCCATAATCCTGTTTAGACATATTATGTGGTGGTTAAATAGTGATTTAGAGATGTATAGTATGGGGACTGATTGTAGTAGGACAGAGGTAGACGAATCCAAGGAAAATGAAATATTATTTAGGTTAGTGGTGAATATAAGAATAAGTTATATGTTATAAAAAGAGGTAAGTATGATGAGGCATTTGTAAGGTATGTGAACAAAGCATTGGGAGAGATATACTGAAGAGGATCAGTATACTGTTAGTGTATGAATTCTAACAGCAAAAGGCTCTCAGGAGAGAAGTAAGGAAAGATGTAAAGGGAGGAAAGCAGGAAGGACAGTAGCAGACTGGAGATATGTTTGAGTACAGGGGACTGAAAATAAAAGGGGGGGGAGAGAGGGGGATAGAGGGAGAAAAGGTTATAGGAAGATGCTCGAGAAGATGGGAACTTAAGAGTAATTGTGTTTAGTTAAGGAGCAGTGGCAGATGTGGGTGTTCAAGATGTCATTTCTTAGAGTAAGCTGGAAAGTTTTAAAGGTATCCAAGGCACTTATATTAGAAGGTGTGTTATTCCATCATTTGCCAGTGGTGTAAGAGTAAAGGCTATGTCCAGCCCTTTTATTGGTTTTATATACAGTTAAGAGGTGTTTATTAGTGGAACAGAGGGGTTTGGATGGAGTAGATGACTGTAGAACAATTCTAAGCGCAGGGCGGCAGTCTGGTTTATAAATTCATTTGTGTGCAAGAGATAGTTGTACGTACTGAAGGTAATGGGTGAATTCAAGCCAGTTTAACTCATTAAGAGCGTAACAGTGGTGTGAGTGATAAGAGATATCAGTGGCAAATGTAGCTATTTTATGATAGCAAGATTTAAGTTTATTCATTAGAGATGTATGAAGGTTGGTAAAAATAGGTACGCTCTACAGTAGGAAGGGGAGTAAGAAGGTGTAAGCAAGTGTTTTTCTAGTAGACTCACCCATGAAGTGTTTGTGTCTATATAGTTTTCCTAGTTTGAAATGTGTTTTTTAATGGTGTTGAGCATATGGTATTCAAAAGTGAGTTAATCATCTGTGGTGATGCCCAATAGTTTTGCCCGAGTTACAATTTCAATTTCTGTATTGTTTTGGGAGTAAATTTTGAAGTCTTGTAGAAAATAGTTTAGTCTATTGGGATTTAGTAGCAATTGTGCTTCATTTAGCCAAGTTTCAATAGAGGTGAAGGCATTTTGTGTTATTTTTAAAAGATGTTGAAGGTTGTTAGGGGAGGAGACAATGGTGCAATCATTGGCATATTGAATGAGTGTGCTCAGAAGGGAGGCAGTGAGAAAATTATTAATGAAGATATTGAACAGTAATGGTCCTAAAATGGATTCTTATGGGACATCTGTTTTATTAACCTGGTATGGAGACAGACTACTTTGCCATTTTACACATTTTTGTCTGTTGGTTAGGTAATCAGCAAACCATTTTTGGTCATGTTGGGAGCAACCTAATATAGATAGTTATGATATGAGTTTATACTGTGATAGTGTGTTGAAAGCCTTTGATAGATCTAGCAATATTACTGAGACTAATTGGCTATAGTCTAGAGCTTTGTTCACAATGAGTGTGAAGGATAATAATGTGATTGTGCTAGGTTTACTATCATAATGTTGACAATCAGTTCTTATTTGAACTAAAATGTTGACTTGTTTTCTCGAAATTTGACATTTACAAGAGTGTAAATGTCGAACATCACCTGGTAGTATCGATTCGGCATGAATCAACATACCATTTCCCCTGCACCTATCACAAAAGGAACAATAGTTCTTGTTGTCAGCAGTACTAATGTACTGCACAACACTACACTTTATGTTTTTGCAAGTGGGCAACCCTCCACCACCCTTTGAGGGGGGCTGCACCCCTCACACCCCCTGCAAATTATGTATTCCAACTCCGAGATCACACTACAGTGAGGAAAGGGATGAATTACCCAAACCACACTGTAATGTGATCTCTGACAATACATCAGGTTCATATCAGGGAATGCACATGTGCATTTCACTGATATAAACTTTTGATATGGAGATGTTCAGCAAGATGGAGATTAGAAAATCCAAATTTCGAGTGTTCCATCTGCAAAGCATCTTTGTTTGTAATATTCATAGGAAACTATTGTGCTATGCCCAGGTTAGAATCCATGTTGAGTGGGTGTGAGGAGATTGTTGTGAGAAAGATATTTTATTATTTGTATGTGTATACATTTTTCCAGCAATTTGGACAGAGGGGAGAGGATGGAGATAGGATGATAATTTGTTAATTCATTGTTTTTCCACCCTTGTGTAAGGAGATTATAATATATTTTTTCCAGAGGTTAGGAACTTTAGATTCTAGGATGGATTGATTTATTAGGATACTAACAGGGTAAGCTATTAACTCTGCAGTGAGTTTTAGATATTCATGGGGGAGCTTATTAGCTGAGAGGGAGTTGGGTTTTAGTTTTAAAAGAAACTTGCATATGAGTAAAATTGGAACAGGCTATAATGAGAGTGTAGGAGAAGTAGTGCTAGGTGCAATAGTCTCATGATAGGGGGAGGACAGGGTTGTAGTGTAATTTTTTACAGAGTCTGGAAGTGGAGGAATGAAGTTATATGTATGGTTGGAGTTTATGTTAGTTGTAGGATTACTTACTAGTTTAAGTATGCTATGAAGTGTGAGTTCAACATATTGGCTATAAGAGTTGGTCTTTATCTGGAGCAGGTAGAGGTTTTTTTTATGGACTCAGGTGTAAGGAGTGATGAGATAGTTTGCCAGAATTTTTTTTGATTATTGGATTTGTTGGATATTTGCTGGGTGAAATGATATTTCTTGTCTGCAATAATTAGCTTTTTTGCTTTATTACATAGCTGCTTATAGATAAGTAGATTAATGTCAGTTATTTTGTTATATCAGTTTTCTATGCTTGGTCTCTGTTTTGTAGTACTTGTTTTGTTGCCTTAGTTAGCCATGGTGCATGATTTGTTTTAGTCATTTTAGTTTTGAGAGGGGCAAACCTATTAAGGGTATCCAAAAAGAGCTTATTGAATGACTGATGGTGTCATCTAGTGGTAGAGTTTTTAGTAGTGACCAGTTTATACTTTTCAAGATGTTGTTAAATAATTCTAAATTGAAACTGGTTAAATTTCTGGTTGTTTTGTAGGTATGTGGTTTGGACTCTTGATGGGAAGTCCTATAAGTATAGGCAGGTAGATGGTCACTTAGGGAATTTGGGAGTATATTAGAATGAGATTATTTATGGGGGCCAGATACCAGGATCCAGTCTAATGTTGCACCTAGACAGTTGTTATACTGCATTCTGGCAGGAATGGTGATCAGCTGTGTGAAGCCATGTAGTTTGATGCTATTTTTTGGTGAGTCCATGGTCAAATTCTGCCAATTGATATTTATATCACCCATAATAATAGTTTCCTGGGTGATGTTTTTAGTTGTCCAGGACAGAAAGTCTTCTAGTACTGAGATATTATGGCCAGAAGGTATGTATACTACTGTAATACATATGTGTTTGTTGTTATTTAGATGTAGTGGTGCTATGAAAGTCTTTGCACTATTAAATGAAGGTATAAGTTTCACTAATGGATTGAACATTATTCGCCAGATATAATAGTTGTTATTGAAACTTGGTTAAAATCACATATTCAAGATACAGAAATAGTCTCTCCAGGGTATACTATATTAAGAAAAGACAGAACCAATAAAAAAGTATGTGGAGTAGCATTAATTTATCTTAACACCTTCTCAATAGCTTTTGTAGTACTTGTTTTGTTGCCTTAGTTAGCCATGGTGCATGATTTGTTTTAGTCATTTTAGTTTTGAGAGGGGCAAACCTATTAAGGGTATCCAAGAAAAGACAGAACCAATAAAAAAGTATGTGGAGTAGCATTAATTTATCTTAACACCTTCTCAATAGCTTTTGTAGTACTTGTTTTGTTGGCCTTGTTCAAGAGAAATCTTGACCAATGGATGGGAGATCGCAGATATACCCCAGGGATTACCTCAGTGTCACTGCTCAACAGAGGCACAGCAAAATAATGGGTATAGTTCCCCATACTAAAGGGGTGGCGTAAGTCACAAAACTATGGGCTAGGCTTGTAAATGCCCTCGGGCAGATAGCCTAGTATGAACCTATGAACCTATGAACCTATGAGAGGAGAGCTATTGAGAAGGTGTTAAGATAAATTAATGCTACTCCACATACTTTTTTATTGGTTCTGTCTTTTCTTAATATAGTATACCCTGGAGAGACTATTTCTGTATCTTGAATATGTGATTTTAACCAAGTTTCAATAACAACTATTATATCTGGCGAATAATGTTCAATCCATTAGTGAAATCCGGTGATTTTGTTGCAGATACTATGAATATTTAATGCCATCTTTAGCAAGTATTTAGAGAGGGGAGAATGAAGAAAGGTGTGAAAGTGTGCAGATCCTGGGTTGGGATGAGTATCTCCACATTGTGACAGTTTAAGGAGGTTGTGTATGATGAGGTGGGGAAGATAGTTATAGTACTTTGGTTATGAGCTGTGCAGAATTGTTTAATTTGGGTTTAGCAGAGAAAGGTAGAGAATGGTATTTGGCGAGATGTATATAGTTAAATTCTATAAGTCTGCATATATAAATGGAAAAGCGGGTCTATATTTTATTAGCGAAAATCCTGTTAAGCGAATATGAAAACATCATCACATATTGTGCGAACCATGAATATGCTGTGCGCACTAAACCGCGAAATTCAAAAAGTCGAATCCCCATAGTCGGCCAACTCCACCTCCCACTACATACTGCCTACTCAAACAAAATAAATAAACCACATACATACACTAACCAAAACCCTACTTCTAACCCTAAAGTAAAGCACCAAAACCCTACTTCTAACCCTACACTAAATCTTACATACATTACTATCTATGCACTTACCTTAACATGCACCCTAACCCTAAGGTCCGTAACTATTACACACTTACCCTACAGAGATATACCAAAACAAAATAAATAATCCACACACATACATTTAACAAAACCCTAATTCTAACCCTACACTAAACATTTCATACAGTACCTATCTATGCACTTACCTTAACCCGCACCCTAACCCTAAGGTCTGTAACTATCGCACACTTACCTTACGGAGCTATACTGCAGATGGGCCAACCATGACACTTCGACATTTTGAATTTTGTGGTTTTGGACATTCTGCGTTTCCGTGGTTTGCGCAATATGTGTTGCTCTTTTCGTATTCGCGTAAAAGGACTTTCGAGCATCTGAATGGAACCCTGGAAAAGCAGTCAGAGTGTGTTTCAGAAAGAAAGTCTAAAGTGGATGTTTTTACAGGTACTGGTGTTAAGAGTGCATTTAAAGGAAGTGGCTTGTATCAGAAGGGTTAGTGCGAAACTTAGGGATATTGTGTTGATAAGAGAATGTAAGGGAAGTGACAATTTGTATAGTAAAGAGAAAAAGAAATTAAATGTAAAGGAAGGGAGGGAGGGATAAAAAGAGGTTAAGCAGATATCTGATGAAAGGATAGATGTATAACATAGGTATTTTAATTGATGAATTGGAGTTATTACAATATGGTAAATAGATGTGGGTATGTATTAATTGCTTAAGAGTATAAATTGGGTGTTAATTGGATATGCGTGATGAGGGGAGTTATAGTTAACTAGAAATGTAATTGTTATGGGGTGGGTGGAAATGGGGGTAAGGTAGAGGGACAGGACTGAGCCTGAGCATAGCAAGGGCGAACTGAGCAAGGCTACATTTACTCTTGAAAAGTTCGGGTAAGACCAAAAATAATCAGTGAAAAAGAAAAGAAGGTTAACTTGAAGTCGTGTAATTCTTTTATACTGCAGCCATATAAGTAGTTGCACAGTAAAGAAGTGAATGCTATAAACTGTATAATTACTAATAGGGTGTAGAAGCTACAAGGTTAGGTATCTGGCTGCACGTATAAAAGAGAGATAGGAGCAGTACAGTATGGGGATGTGTTAGGCAGCTTCCAATAAGGATGGGGGGGGGAGTTCTGGTGGTACAGCAAAAAAAGTTGTCAATTGCTGAGAGTAGGGTAAAACACTTTTAAAAACCTGTTCTTAGGAAAAGGAATTTGCCTCATTAACTAAATTGGTATTATTGGCTGTAGTAATGTATTAATGCATCTTGATTAATTGTCTTTGTATTAAGGTCTAAGGAAGCAGGCAACTGCAAAAGTGCTTATCTATACTGTTTGTTTGTGGACTATTAAAGAATTTAAAGTGTTTTACCCTACTCTCAGCAATTGACAACTTTTTTTGCTGCAGCATATACTTTTTTTGGTTTATCTGATACCAGTGGCACTACAATGAGTTATAGTGGTAGGCTAGTGACTGAGCAAAAAGTAAATTTAATTACAGATCATTATTCATATGTTATACTCTGGTACATTACATGGCATGCAGTACTCGGTTTATCAAACATACTTCAATTATTACTTGTACATTTACTGATATATCAGCCTTCAGTGTGCATGCAAATGAAATGTACACAGCATACAAACATATATATCAATTATTCTCAAGAGAGTATAAGATGATAGTTTGACGTGCAACACAGACGTGGGGGTTCATTCCAAAAGACTTAGCACTGTGTAAGTAAGCACTGACAGCAAACTTTTGGAAATGTGGCTGCTTATATAATCATGCTACCCTATAGACCTTTCACAAGTGTCTATCGCAGACTCTGAGAACAGTTGTTAAGGAAAATTTCCCCAGATTCTTTGCTCAATATCTGCCTCACACATTTATGTTGAGGTGTCAGTATGACATTTAGCTTTCCACTATAAGTTAGTGTTAAGTGCAAATAGTGCATCGTCTTTGCATCACATGATTAAAATACATGTGTTTAAAATATATTGTAAGATTAACAAGCAATGATTTGCTTAAATGTATATATAAATGAGATGAGCAATGCAACATGGTTAATGGGTAACATCACCACATCATAGAATTAGAATGGAATTGGAAAGCTTCCAAACAAATGCACACTCACAAGCATTCTGACAGCATGCAATAGCTATAAATTACATATATGACATGCATACATAACTGTCCTTCAACAAATGTTTCATTGTCACTGCCTATGGTTGTATTATGCTTGCATATGTACCTGCATAGTTAAACATATGTAATGATGATCACGAATATACTATGCAACACCTCAGACATATAATAACATAAGGTGTGCACTTATAAAGCATTGCAAGAGAAGTGGAACTCAAGAAGTATATGTCAAGAAAGGTCTGCCAGCAATATTAAGAATGCTGAGACAGCAGACACCCATTCAATAGTAAAATAAGCAGGCTATGTGCAACATAAAATACATTGAAAATCACTGCTACATAGCCATGTTTGTAACTTCCTGCTGTTCATACAATACTAATACTACAAGCAACTTTGATGAACAGTTAAAAATCAATATGCCTGTTGAACAAAGATGTTTTCATTTAGATTATATCAACAGCTATCACATATCACCAATTTAATAAAAAAAAAATCTCCTGTTGATAACTCATAAGAAAGCATTTCACTTAAAATCATGTACATATTAATGTTAATCAAAATAAATTGCTAAGTATTACACTTACATTGCAGATACATTATGGGAAGTCTGACATAGACATTAGCATGCCTGAATGCTATAAGACTACACATGTAAATCTGAACATTTTAATATCTTAATATCATTCCTGGAGCTGTAAAGGTGAAAGTGATAACACATACCTCTCTCCTTTCACTGTTTCTCAAACCTGTGCATATACTCTATGCAAGCAGGAAATATGATGCATTACAGCAACAGAAAGATTGCTTAAGTTCAGTACATAATGGGTGCTTATGTACAACAACAGAACAGTGAAAAATGTATTGGTTATTACATGCTAGCTAGCATTAACATACAAAATCATATTTTGCACTTTCTGTCATAAATATGTAACCATCACTGCTGTGTACATATGAAGATTGCTGTAGACAAACAGGAAGAAACAAGATTCACACCTGCACCTGTCACCACTCTTTACATTACAAACTAGAACCCTACCTACCTAGCCTAGCTAAGCAGTCTTGGCTGTGATTACCTGAACTGATGAAAGTCAAATAACTTACATCTG
Source organism: Protopterus annectens (assembly GCF_019279795.1). Classification (NCBI taxonomy): domain Eukaryota; kingdom Metazoa; phylum Chordata; order Ceratodontiformes; family Protopteridae; genus Protopterus; species Protopterus annectens. Next base: position 989,143,917 of record NC_056743.1, read on the forward strand.
TGAATATACAGGTAAGCATTACACTCACTAACAGGTGTGCTAATTTAAGATGACAGTGTGTAAGCGTACAGATATATCTAACCATATGGACAAAGACTTATAAATGTGCATATTTATTGTATGGTGAAGTTACTTTGGTGCTATATTATAATCAATAAAATTGTGATCACACATATATGATGTATGATTCTTTAATACTGCAGTCTTCCTGTCTGTACATTTGCATGAATACAATATATATTTGTGTACATAAGCTTAAAAATACATATTGATAGGCAGACCTATATGTGTAAGTGTACATGCGTTTGTCATTTTGTATGGACACGTATATACACATACACACACACACACACACACACACACACACACACACACACACACACACACACACACACACACACACACACACACATATATTACCCTAATGTGAAGTTGTGGGTACATATTACATGACAAGTAGAAGAAAATTACAAATGTTGACATGTGCCCTACAAAATCTGCTATGCACATTTAACATCACATTGTACACAATATATCCAAAATGGATTGTGTGATGTGAACTGGTGACATTGGTTACATATATGACTAATAGTGTGGAACAAAAGCATGGCCATTTATAACACATAGCATGCAATTCAGGCATGCCTGTAAAATAATATTCAATCTAGCCAATGATGTACGTAATGTCTGCAGTGAGATTCGAACAATAAAGCTATTCAGTCATGACTGTATGTTTTCACATTGCTCACTGCAATACCCAAGAACTGTAACAGTTCAGATTTCCAACTATTATAGTTTGCTAAAGCACGTTTGTCTGCACTTAAAGGAATTATTGTTCAGCTGCGGGATTTAAACATAAACATGTAATTTAGAGAAGAGGGCAGTCATTGAAAAGTAATAATGGATTATAACAGACCATTGTGTAATTTAAACTGTAGAGGTAACACATGTATGTATGTGTTATCTAGCATTTGCACATACATCATTATTAATGGACGTATGATGTTTAAAGAAACTTTGCGAATAACAAAGATGATGCATAGTCATCCTTATCCTAAATGCTAAAGGCTTCAAAGCACCACAGCCATGCTAGATGTGTAAAATAACTAATGTATAACTTACTAACCAAGCATAGATCTCACATATGTGTTATTCAATAAAAAATGCACAACTGCCAAGATATCATTTAAAACAGGCTGCACTGAGATTTGAACCCACAAGTAGGCAAAAAAAATGTATATTGCCCTTTTACTTAACTAATTCTTCTAATATAATTCTAGTGTAAGATTCCTAGCCCTGTCAAACCTGTTTTCTCACAGCTTTCTCCAAGCCCTGCATCCTAGCCACCCCCCCCCTCGGTCTCCTAACATAATTTTATTGTAATCTTGCCAGTCCTGTCAATCCTGTCTATTCCCTCCCTCTTCCTCTTGAGAGTTTACTTATTCCACCCCTGAGCTGTGGCATCATCTTTAAATACTAAAAACCTCTGCCTGACTATACTATGTTTCTGTCTGTCCCATGGGCATCCCTCAGTAGTGTGCACTTATTGCATGTCCCTTTATAAAACGCCTGGCATAACTACACTATTTTCCTACTTCTCAGTGAACTGCAACTCTCTGTTGGTGCATAAATTATAAAAACAAACAGAAAGGTAACATTCAAACCAAAATGATAGGCTGCCCTATTTATGTAGTTGCTAACCTTCTCACTGATTGTTTTCTGTTTGGCGACTGCTACTCCTCCAGGAAGGTGTAACCCACTCCATTCACCCTTTGGGCTCACTCTGCTCCCCCACCTGCCCCCACTACCTGTACTTTTATATATCCTCTGACTCCTCCCCACCCAACACCTCTCCAATCACAATACACCTAAGCCAAACCTCACCCACCTGTAGATCTATATCACCCCAAACATCCACCCCTCCTACATAACATCTCTCCCTATAACCCCATTTTCCCTACTAATCTCTCTCTTCACTTACCTATCTCACATTTTTTCCCAACCCTTGTCATAACTCTCGCACACACTCCACTACATCTTACCGTCTACCTCACATCCCATCCTACTCATCTATCTCACATGAACTCTTTACCTCTAACTCAATCTATTTCTTCAAACCCAAACTGCTCCCAACCCAACCCCCCCCCCGTACTCCTCTCTTAAATGTGGTACCAGAAAATCACTACTCTCACACAACCCAAGCTACCCTTGCCCAACACACAGCCTCACTCTTCTACTCCACCACATCTCTCTCTCACTGGCCGGTGACATCCACCCCAACCCTGGACCCATATCTAACATCAATCTCACCAAGCCCTCCACTCAACCCACATACTCAAAGTCCATTTGCCTTACAACACAATGCACAAAGACTAAAAACAAAATCCCTAACCTCCATGCCTGGCTCTCTCATAAACACCCTGACATTACCACCATTTCTGAAACCTGGCTGAAAACCTATATAAAAGATAGTAAAATCCTAACACCAGGTTTCCAAATCATTCGCAATGACAAAGCCCACAAAAACAGAGGTGGAATAGTAATAATCTACCCCATCTCCCATACTATAACTCCCTACTCCAATAAAATACCAACCTTTTCCAATGCTGAAATTATAATAGGTTTACTAAAAATAAACAACCACAAGTCCAAATGTATCACTGCCCTCTATATTCCCGCCGGTGATAATATCAAAACATTTGAAAACATCCTGTCCTGGTTCTCCTCCAATATAAAAAAAATGAAACCTATATACTTTGTGATACCAACATCAATTGGAATGCTATTAACTCTGAAGCTCTGTCTCACACAATCAACCTGTACAACTTCTCCCAACTAATACAATCTCCAACCAGACCAAATAAAGATGGTACCTCTAGTACCATCATTGACTGGATCCTAACAACTCAACAAAACCTTATCACCAAAGCCGGAACATTACCTGATCCTCTCACCAATCACCTAACAGCCTTCGCCAACTCTCTCCCATCTCCACTGCATAAACAACACCACTATATCCAAACCCACAACCTCTCCTCTTTCAACCCTCTAACTTTCTCAGAATGCTTAACGCATACTAACTGCTCCCTTCTAAAAACCCTTTCTCTAGATGATGCTCTTTCCTACTTTAACCACTCATTCCTAACCCATCTCCTTCAGTAAGCCCCCCCTGAACCAAACACATCAAAACCAATCCCTGCCCATGGTTATCAAAAGATACTAAACAAGCTTTGCACCAAAGGGAGAAAAATGGAAACAATATCAAAAACATAAAAACCCTAACACCCTCCTAGAGTATAAGCAACTATGAAACTCTGCAAAAAAACTAATAATTAAAGACCGCAAAGCCCACTACTCCAAACTCCAGTCCTTGCACTCAACAAATCCCAACATATTCTGTGACTCCATATCAGCCATGCTGCATCTAAGCAACAAAAAAAAAACACTACACAGACCCCAACCTCTCTAACCTTGAAACAGCCAGCCAGTTCAACTCATTCTTCATAGACTACATAGCTAAACTATCAGCCTCCTTCTCACCCCCCTCCTCCATCACCACCTCCTCCTGCCCCAACCATCACCCCAATCATCAACCTTCCTCCACATCTTTCTGCCTCAACCCCGTCCCCACAAGCACTATAAAAAGACTTCTCCTCAAACTCAAACCCTGTTGCAATGCACCCGACAACCTTCCACCCATCTTCCTCAAACAATCGACAGATAGCATTGCCTATCCCATCTCTATTCTTATAAATAGATCCATACAAGAATCATACGTCGCTTCTATCTGGTGACATGCTTTCATCATGCCCCTCCACAAAGATTGCAAAAATACTGATACCATCAATTTCAGGCCTATTGCCATCCTTTCCCCTCTTTCGAAAATATTAGAGAAAATAGTACAAGCACAACTCATGGCACACCTAACACTGAACAATCCCCTCTCCCCTGACCAACACGGCTTCTGCCCTGGCCACAGCACCATGACTGCCCTTCTTTCCTTTCTTGAAACCATAAACCTCGAACGCGACTCAGGCAAGTTCATATCCACACTATTCCTAGATCTGTCAAAGGCCTTTGACATCATCTCACACACCCTACCTATATGCCATCTCTCCATCCTACACCTCTTTCCCACCACCATCACCTGGTTTTCCAGCTACCTGTCTAACAGCCAACAAGCTGTCCAATGGAAAACTTCAACTTCCCCCTTCCTTCCCACACCCACAGGTGTCCCACAAGGTTCTGTTCTTGGCCCTCTTCTCTTCAACCTTTTGATTAACAACTTTCAACAATCCATCTCATACTCATCTATCATCCAATATGCAGATGACTCAGTGATCATCTGCTCAGCCTTCTCCCCCTCTGAGTTCCTAGCAAAAAGCCAACTAGCCTTCTCCAAAACAGAAACCTGGATGCAGTCTAACCATCTGGCACTAAATGCAAATAAAACCAAACTAATGTTTTTTTTCCCCTAGAAAAAAACTCCATTGACAAATCCATATTCACCATACATAGCCAAAACAACACCCTCCTTGAAATTGTTCCCACCACCAAGCTTCTTGGCATCATTATTGATGAAGAACTAAAATCTGACACCCACATCCACTCCACAATCAAAAAAAATCCACAAAAAGTTAGGTCTCCTCTACAGGCACAACCGCTTCCTAAGCCCCTCTACCCATCAAACTCTTGCATCCACCTACCTACTACCCTCCCTTATGTATGGTGCCCCTCTTTTCACCAGTCTCCATCTTGGCCTTTGGTCCAAACTTGAATCCTGCTACCACAAGATCTCCAAATTTGCAACCAATTTAAAAAACTCATTCCACCACTACCACTCCCTCTTCATCCTCAACTGGCTTGAACTACCCAACTACCTCATTTACCTACAACTCACCATTGCCCATAAGCTCATATTTAAACCTGCCAACTGCCCAGCTCTCACTACTTCCTTAAAACCTTACATTCCCAACTGCTCACTCAGATCCAAAAAACAAAATCTCCTTCAGGTCCACAAACCTACACAACCTCCTGGCCATCTACTGCTGTCCCACTCCTAAACTAAACAGTGGAACTCTCTCCCCACACACCCACACAACCTATCTAACATACACATTTCAAATCTCAGCTACTCTTTCATCCTTCTTCTAAATGGGAATGCCCTTGCCGTGCTCCAACTTAAACCCCTCCCCCTCATTCCGCCTTGCACTGACTCATTCAACTACCTCTACTATTACTTCATCCCACCCAAAACAATCCCTCCCCTACTAAAAACTAATTTTCTCTCTAATATCTATTGTACTATACTCTCCAATCTCAAATATACTATTACCCTCTCCATGCATAATATGTTCCTAACCTACTAATGGCTAGTAGCTATATATTTTGAAATGTTAAACCTGCAACTGAGCTTATAACAAAAATATTCACTTTATGTAAATGTTGAAATTTCTGTACTGAATTATCCCCCGGATTCACGAAACCTCCATGTAAGACTAAATACGTCTTGCTCGGAAACTGCAGTTGAACGGTCTGACATCAGCATGCCATGCATATTCAGGAGGCCATGCTGACTCCACTCCAAGTCTAACACGGACCATGCAGGAAGGCAGGGGGCGTGTCTGACTGTCAAGCAGTCCTAAGGTCCACGCCCCTGCAAGTGTCTGAATTGTGAAATGTCAACACACAGGAGCGAGTCCGCTCAAATGTCAACATACCCAACACTACACTCCCTCACATTGTAAACCCCCAGTAGAGTTATAAAATATAAAATATTTTTTTTTTCTAATTCCCGATATAGCTGCCCGTATTTGCACGTGTTTGCACGGGTGTGCCCATAGTTTAGCTAGAGTTAGCAATGTCAACATTGAAGAGCATAATAACAAATGTTTATGCAAATCAATCCAAATAGCAATAGCGTAGTGGTAGAGCCTTCGCACAAAGAGGAGGCATTCACGGTTCGAGTCCCACCACTCCCCTCTCAATTTTATGTTTTAAATTAGCATATGAAATAATTCCTGACATATATTTGACTAAAATCTTACTAAAAAGCATTGAAATGGCCTATGTATCAATGAACAAAATGGATATATAGAAATGCAAGAAGGATCTTGACATATAAATGCCCGTAGTTAAGGAGCACTTTACCCAGCTCAATCTTTTTGCCCACAGCTAAGCAACGCTTTACCCAGTGCAATCTAGTTGCCCACAGCTAAGCAGCACTTTACCCAGTGCAATCTAGTTGCCCACAGCTAAGCAGCGCTTTACCCAGTGCAATCTAGTTGCCCACAGCTAAGCAGTGCTTTACCCAGCGCAATATAGTTGCCCACAACTAAGCAGCGCTTTACCCAGCGCAATAAGTTTGCGTGGAGCTCCACACCTCACTAACCAGCGCACCATAGGGCAACATGGAGCAAAGTCGGGCAACGTTGAGCAACGTTGAGCAAAGTTGCCTAAACACAGCCACACCCCCTAGCCTGTCTGGGCAGTAATAAAATAAAATGCAATGACAATTGTCGAACCCGGGACACCGTGCACCATAATAAAAGTTCTGAACCACTAAGCCATGACAGCTTAGGATAAACATCCACTGTTAACATACATATACTTATAAATGTTAGATTAACCATTGTTAAGCAGGTCTGCAGTCAGCCGAGAATTTCAAAAAACAGCCAATCACAAAAAAGTGCGGGGAAATGCATCATATTTAAGCTGCATAGGCAGGAATACTCGCCATAAGTGATTGTAGCCCACATCTGCAGTTAGAATGTCTGGTGCTGGAGAGGGTACTCGCTTTCAAGTGCAGCACTGGGGCATCGAGGAGTCAAAATACATGGTTTGGCTCCTAGTCCGTCATCATGAATCTCGACTCCTGCAAGGCCAGTTTCAAGGGACGGAGTATAAGGCAGAGGCTTGGAACCGGTTGGCTCATGAACTCACCAGTGCCACAGGCATCCCCCGGACTGGTGAGCAGGTCCATTACCACCATGTAGATCTGAAGAGCTAGAAGCAGGACCTGCTGAACCAATGGATCCAGAAGGCCTGTCATATGCAGGATGCCCCACTACTGAGTAGGTAGCCATGGAATGCAGTATGTAAGACATGCTAATATAGTCTAAATAATGGATAGGTATATCTCAATATCCCTTCATTTACTCCACAGCTGCAGGTGTCCATGCTGCGAATCAGCAAGCCTATGGAGATAGGCTGATAAGGCTGCGCCACCAGGCAGGTTAGTAATTATTCTGCATGTATTGTTATATAATATATGTGAGAGAGCATGCAACAAGTGTTGTAGCCCAATAATACAGCTATAAAATGCCCTGAATAAATTCTCTGCATGTACTGTTATATAACATAAGTCATAGAGAGCCAGAAATAGAGTGTAGTAACCCATTAATAAAGGTAAAATAAGTCTGGAATACTATCTCTGCATGTACTGTCATATAAAATAAGTGAGCGAGCCTGAAAAAGAGTGTTGTAACTTATCAATAAAGGTATAATATGTCTTGAATAGGTCTTCTGTATGCACTGTAATATCAAATAAAGGAGAGAGCCTATAGAAAAGAGTGTTTAATGTAATTAATAAAGGTATAATACTTGGAGTGTGTCTGTGTCACTTACTTTGACATGTTGTTGTACCCTTGCATGAATAAATAGTACAGTTGCATTAAGTGCAGTCAACCCACAGTTGTGCAGTCCCATATAAAGTGGATGAAGGAAGTGCCGGTAGCTGTGAAGCATATAACAGTCCTCAACAGTTGGTAAATGGCTGTCATGCATAGGTAAATCTGGCACACAAGTAGCTTGACAAGGTGTTCCCCAGAAATGTGAGTGTGCTACATGAAATGTAGGGTTTCGTAGAAATTTAAATGAAAATGTCACGTGAACACATCCAGATATGCAGATACATAAATCTAAAAATAAAATATAACAATGTAGCAGTAACATCTGCATCCTGGACAGTTAGTATGTCAGATATAGGTCAGGTATATAATGAACTAGCCAAACCCATTACAGAATCTAATGCATATTGCCTAGTGGAATAATACATGTAGGGGAGATACACCTGCAGTCAATAGGAATGTAGTGTAGAGTAAAAGTACTAATAAGGTGTTAATGGATGTTTCTTTTTACCCCCTACTCCATGTGCATAAATAATGCAATTCCACACCTCAATGGGTATGTGTAATATCATAACATTTGTTGGGACATAGGTCCTATTGTTCTATAAAAATCTGCATTTTCTCTGATGCATGTGCCCTGTTCAAACACCACAATCTTGGTGGCCTGTTGCCATCAATCATCCCTGCATGCTGTTGTAATGTCCACTGTTGTTCAATATATGCATGTGTTATGCTTGCTGTTCAACTGTTGTAACCCTGGTGTGTTGGGTTAATGGGAATATTACTGCATGCTGTTACAACTAATTTGGAATGCTGTTGTCTATGTTGTAATTAAACACACCTAATCACAGAACGTATGGGAAGGCCGGTCCCAGTGGACCCACTTGTTCCTCCTCAGCTCGTGATTGCACCTGGCACCAGCATGTCTGGTGCCCAGCCCAGGCTACCCTCCTCCGTAGGTCTTGTGCCACCCTTGGGTGGAAGCGCTGCAGGGGATGGGGCTCATCCCCCCCTGCAAGTGTGGGCGGAGAAGGGCCACCTGTCACCATCTGAAGGGTCTGGGTTGTGGTGCGTAGGGAGATCCAGCATTTAGTCTCTGATCCCCTATGCCAGCTCGAGGTGAGAGTGGCATGACTCATGGGTGAGCTTGCCCCTCCTACGCAGCCCCCAGCACAGCCACTCTTGGGTCTGTGAAGGTTCAGTGGTGACTGCCCATGGGTGGGGATCTCAGTCCCACTGTTACCATCTGTGGGCTCATGGGCTTGCGATTTCCAAACATCCGTCCCCGTCAATTGTGTTCACTCACCCCATGTGCCATACTCCGCCCCTGTATGCATCTTGTTTGTCTTGTCTTTTTACCTCCCCAACCTACCTCCCCAAATATACCTACTTCCTCTACCTCACATTCCACTCTCACCTGAAAAAAAAAGAAAAAAAAAGGGCAATCTGTAACCACAAAAAAAATACGCCCCATACATAGGTTCATAGGTTCATAGGTTCATACTAGGCTATCTGCCCTAGGGCATTTATAAGCCTAACCAGAGTGTGTTTGGCTTTTGCCACCCATTTTAAATGAATTTTGCTATGCCCTTTTTCGAGGTTAGTATACTGTGCTTCTGTCTAACAGTGACACAGAAGTGATATCCGGGGTAAACCTACGATCTCCCATCCACTCATCAAGATTCCTCTTGAAGAGAGTCAATGAGGGACTCTGCCTAACCTGGACTGGGATTTTATTCCAGAGTGAAGGGAGCCTCTGGGTTATGAATCTGTCCCTCCAGCATGTCCTATTTATTTCAGTGCTGAGGTTCAAGTCTCTCGAGTGCGTAGCTCAATGGGATTTGGATTTTCTGAAGTGCAGCATGTCCATTAATTCCGGGTTGGACATGGCTTTATACGTCATGCACAGATCACCTCTGAGCAGGCAGTATGCCACTGAGTAGAGCTGGAGTTTCTTTAACCGGGCAGCATATGGCATCTGTTTGAGCCCATTGATCCTCTTGGTGAGGTACTTTTGGGGTCTTTCCAGTTGCTGCAGGTGTCTGGTAAGGTACATCCCAAAAGGGGCATTGTACTCAATTATGGGCCTGATGAGGGATGAGTAAAGAGGCACGATGACCTCCCCTGATCTAGATGAGAATCCTTCATGATTAGGTGGACTATATAAAATGTTTTTCTAACCACTTTGGCCACGTGGTTTTCAAATGAGAGACTGCTATCAACTTGGGTCCCCAGGTCCCTAATTACTTCTTCCATACTTAATGGATTACCACCTATGTGGTAATTTGTGGGCGCTTTGTTTTTGCCAAAGGGGATGATTATACACTTTTTGGTGTTTAGCTTGAGGCCGTGGCTCTGGCACCAGTTGTCTGTTTCTATGAGGCCCTTTTGTAGGATGCTTGTGTCGGCTGGAGAGTCGATTATGGCACCTAGTTTGCAGTCATCTGCGAACTTGGTCAGCCACAGTCCTTCCGTGTTGGCCTGTACCTCCGAAAAATATATACCAAACAAGAGAGGTCCCAGGACTGAGCCTTGTGGGATGCCACTTGTAATTGGTTTGGAGTCTGACATGGCTCCAGTAATTCTAACCATGTGGGTTCTGTCCTTGAGCCAGTTTGCAACCCATCTAGTGACATAGGGGTTTATATTTAAGCTGGTGAGCTTATCTAGAATGCCCAAGTGGGGTATTGTATCGAAGGCTTTTGCGAGGTCCAGGCAGGCTGTGTGGACCACCTTCCCCTCATCAATGGCCTTGGTGACTGTTTCAAAGAAGTCGACCAGGTTTAAGAGGCAGGATCTGCCCTTAACAAAGCCGAACTGGGTAGGATCCAGTGTCTGTAGATCCCCAATATCTTTATTTATGAGGTCCATGATGATCCTTTCCATAGCTTTGCAGACCAAGCTAGTCAGGCTTATGGGACGATAGTTTCCAGGATCCGTTGAGGCACCACCTTTGTGGAGAGGGACCACTGTTGCTGTACACCACTCTTTGGGTACATATCCTGTAGTAAGGCTGAGATTAAACAGTAGTTTTATGTTTGGGTTTAGCTCTTCTTGGAGTTCATGTAGGATGCAGCCCGGGACACTGTCTGGTCCCATTGATGCTGTGTTTTCTGCTTTGGAGAGGGCGGCTCTTACCTGAGCATCTAAGATATCAGAGGGGAAGCACTCTGCTGGGATAGATATTTGCCCTTTTGGTGGGGATGGGGGTAAAAGTTTGCACTGAATCTGTCAGCTAGGATTTTGGCAAAGTCTGTGGGTTCGGTGTATTTTTTGTCATTTTGGACTAATTCTGAGCATATCTGAGAATTCCCACCAAGGTTCCTAACATAACTAAAGAAAGCCTTGTGATTATCCTTAGTGTCCTGTGCAATTTTTCTCTCGAAGCTGGCCTTAGATGATTTTATGAGTGCCCATAGTTTTTTGCTAATACTGATCAGAGATGCCTTCCCTTTTTGTGATTTTGCTCTATCATGTAGTAGCTTCCTCCTTCTATTGTATACTTTGTTTATGGCTGGGGTCCACCAGACAAGACGCCTGCCTTTGGAGGATTGGGTCTTGGTTTTATTTGGGATTGCATGATCCATGCATTCCTGAACATGTTCATAGAATAAGTTTATAAAGGATTCTGCAGTCTGGGCCGTATTTTCTACAGGCCCGGGGGCTTGAAGGATTCCACCTCGGTTTTGAGGAGTGTGAAATTTGCTTTAGAGAAGTTTTTCACTGTGATTTTCTGGGCAGGGGGTGGGGTTAGGATGTGAATATCCAGTGAGATTAGTTTATGGTCTGATCTTACCAGTGAGGAATACACTTCTGGTCTTGAGCATAGAGCCCCCATGTTGGTGATGATCAGGTCCAGTATGTTTTCCCCTCTTGTGGGAGTGGTAACAAGTTGTTCCATAGCATTTGAGTTTATAAATTCTAGGAATGCTCCCAGTCTATGTTTGGGTAGTCGAAGTCACCCAATATAATGGTGTTTGGAGAGACCTTCATATATTCCAGTGTTCTCAGGAAGGCCGAGTGGGGTTCCTGGGTTTGGGAGTGTGGTCTGTAGCAGGCTATAAACTGGAAGGCAGATTTACCCACTGTTAGTTGCACATGGATAGTCTCTGATGCTTCGTGCTGTGCCACCAACCTGGATGTGTGGGTATCTTTGACAAATATTGATACTCCCCCTCCTTTTGTGGTTTGGTCCAAGTTTTGGGGCTGAAAAGCATGGTATGAGGTATAACCTGGTAGTGCTGGGGTGCTCACGGAAGCCTTGAACCAGGTTTCTGTTACTGCACAGATATCGATGTTCTCCATGCTAAGGAGAGTTTTGAGTGCGTGCATCTTGAGGTTTAGACTTCTGGCATTGAGTAGCATTACTCTTAGTTTCTTATCCCTTGTGATACCTATGGAGGTGGGTTTGTCTTTTGAGCCTTGTCTAAAAAAGGCACTATGGGGGTGGCAAGAGCCTTTGCCAATATCCAAAAGCCCAGGGGTGACAGGTGCAAGCCGTCCCTAGTGAAGCATTGTGGCTTGTCAAGCATGTCATCCCAGGCTGACAGGCATTGGTTCCCCTTTGAATGACACCAATACTTATGCCAATTGTTGAAATTGATCATCTTGTCTTCATATTGTGGCATCATTCTTGGTGAGGGTACAATGCTACTCAAGGTCAGGGTCATACCGGCCTGGGCTACATGCTCAGAGAGCTCTTCTATGTCTCTTTTCATGTAGTCCAGGGAGGTACGTCTCAGGTCATTCACACCAGCATGGACAATGACTGAGTCATATTTGTACTTGCCTTGGAGTGACCTGAGTGCTTGTGTTATGTGGTGGATCCTAGCGCCCAACAGGCAGCTCACCATGACCTTCTCCTCGTTCAGCCTGGTGAGCTGGACGTCAGTGTGCCTGATGATAGAGTCACCTATTACAAGTGTTTCAGGTGTGTTGTTTAGCCTTAAGTGTTGTGACTGTTCGGCACACTGGCTTTGTGAGCTATGTTTTGCATCTGTTTTGTTTTGTGGTAGCAGTTGCTTGGGTGTCTGCTTTGGAGGTCTCTGTTGCTTAGGCAGATTTTTATTTAGAGCCTCCGAGTATGTTTTTGTGTGTTTATGTGTTTGGTTTGCTGTCGTGGTAGGTCTATTTGAGACTGGAATTGTAGTGAGTGTGGTTTCCTTCTCCTCCTGACTGGTTACACCAGTACTGAGTTGAGAGAGCTTAGACTCCAGTTTGGCTATATGGTTGCATCTCTCACATGTGTTGGAATTTGTTGGGAGGAGGAGAGGGTTGTCTGTGTACATGAGGCAGTTGTAACATTGCCTCAAGATTCCCAGATTCACCAGCTGGACCGGAGAGGAGATTGACAACTGACCTTTGGACATGCTAGAATAGTATTGGTAATTCCTTTATAATTGAAAAAAAGGGCCAATGGGGAACAAGGTACTCAAGAGGAGTTTGTGAGGGTGTAGTGCTTTTAATTTTTTAGTGCTGACTTATATAATTGCTTTAGTGAGCAAGTGCCAGGCTTTAGAGTAGGAATAGGGTGTTTATTATGAGAACTAGATCAGTTCTAAGGGAAAAAGTGAAGAGCAGACTTTGTGGAGCCGAGAATGGTTTAAACCCAATTAAGCGGAGCTGCCCAATGGTGCGCTATGTGCAAAATCGCGCAAAGCTGCGCCAAAGCGGGTTTTATACAGGGGGACTTGAAAGACCTAGAAATTGGCCCAAACTGGCCAGTAGACTACCAGATTCTTGTGCTGGGAACACTCCTCCAGGGATAGATATGCTGCTCTAAGCTCCCCACTGCCACTGGTGAACAAAGAAGCCTCCCTTTATCCAAGAAAGGTAATGGGCAACACAGGAACTTTCCAAAAGTCCAGAATACAGCAAAGCCTGTATTTGGACTACTCTACCAGCTCGGGATGTGCAGGACGGGTGTAGGGGAGGTCCATAGCTGCCCATTTCGCACACATGTCTGCTGGACATGTAAACTGATAATTAGAATTGGCAGTACAACATACTTTGTTGTCCACACCCCTCTCTCAGGGGTGGAAGGTATCAAATTTCACTCCAAATTTATAACATATGCACAGCTGTTGCTGGTAAAGAAATGGGCAGCTATGGATCTTCCCTACACCCGTCCTGCACATCCCGAGCTAGTTTCCCTACTGTCTTTCCCTCTTTGTGCCCCCTTTTTCACCACTTTCCTATCTCCCCATTTTCTTTTCTTTCAAAGAAATGAGCATGGGGGTTAGCGGGAGTAAGCACTTTTAAGCAGTAGTTAGCGGGTTTGAGCGAGTGTGTGCATGTGTGCGCTTAGCTAAGCATCGCTAAGTGTCACACAAACTCGCGCATACCCGCTTTTAACTGCTTAAAAGTGCCTTAATCACTCTGTATGTCAGGGCCCTTGTCCTGCTCAGCAGCAAAATAAAACACCTCTGTCAGTCTCGAACCCCAGACCTTGGACACACTTGACTGCATGAAGTACAACTACACCACAGCAGATTTACAATAACTTGGTGCTGAAATAAATATATCATGTAATACAATGAGTGAATGTAAAGGAAAAATAGGAAGGCCATAACACAAAGCTTGTTCTGTGGATCTTTACCAGCAATCGTTGTGGAATTGCATTACATGACTGTGATAAGAGAAGCAGCCATTCTAGCAGCAAATAATGTTATAGAAGCACTTTACAACCCCCACACAGTATCATAGCAGGACAAACACTGGCATATCTGATTAGGGCAGAGGTCATACTTCCTAACTGTGACTACTTTTCAGGGATGTCCCTTATTGTGAAACATATTTTAGTTGTGTCCCTCTGAATCCCTCTGAAAGGTTCTGATGTTAGTAAGAGGGGTGGTGTATTACACAATGAATAATGACAATAATAACAGTAGACACCGGTTGTACTTCATAAAAGCAGTACTAATCCATATGCACTTACTGTCTCTATTATTTGGAAGGTGTACCTCACTTTTAACTACCTATCCCTGACTCCAAGCAAATATGTATCTGAGTGTTTCATAGGCCTGGCAGAGGCACAAACACATAGGCATATCAGCTTATCTGCTGTTACACACTCTGCAAATAGCTTTGGGAGGAATTCCACAAGCATACCTTTATATAGGAGTACAACACAGAAATACCAAAGAATGTAGCCATGTACTGGTAGCAACTGACTGTAACAATGCCAATGTACCAGTGCTGAAAACACCTGTGGGTTGCAGAGACAAAGAATAACAGGCTAACCTCTGCCTACCATCTGGATAGGTTCACAGTTGGGAACTATGCAGACAGACCACCTGCCCTGATAAACTAACAGGTGCACACCAATCCTTTAAGTCCAGTAAGATAACACTCACACAATAAGACATAACGCTCTCTGCATGTCTGCACCCCCCCAAATTATAAATATACGTGTGTGTTTAGGGTCTACCAAGGATGTAGGTAGGCATACTCAGTAGTGGAATTGCCCAGTTTACCTGAGAATCCTGTGCTAATGTCAACAATAAAAATACACAAACCCTGCAGAAGTGAGTACATCAATATGCACAGTATAACAGTTCACAAACAGTTCATGTGCCAAAAGAATACTTCTCAATAACTACTTTGTTATGGCAGTTAATTACATAAGTAGAAAATAAACTATATACTCACATATATATTGTGTAAGCATTTGTAGGGGTGAGTTAAACTCTACACTGATAGCTCTGTACTGGAAGTGGCAACAGTCAGGTCTGTGTACAACATGTCCATCACTGTCTACACCTCTAGCTTCAGATACAAGAAGTATATCAACCTTCTGACTTAAACAACAGTGTCCACAGCAAACAAGCGTGGGCCCCACTCTGGAAATCTGAAAGGGCTAAGTCTACAAAACTTAGCAATTCATAGCATTGGGTTGCTATGACAGTGAGTACTGAAATTACCACACAGCAGGCTGTATGCATTAACCAAATGCTGTGCACCAATTGGTGCAGAGGGCATCACATACACATGTGCAGATACCTATAAAAGCAGACTGTACATGCTATCCCCACATGCAATCATTACATTGCACGTGTTAAAGCATCTGTGAACATGGGGAGGAGTAAAAAAGAATGATTACTTAATAACACAAAAGTTTCATTAAGTAAAAAAAGTTGACTGAATTACTAACCAAATATATTCATTAAGTAAAAAAAAAAGTAATTAATAACCAAAAGAAATTAAGTAAAAGCAATCTTTACTTAAGTAATACCAAAAAAAAAAAACTTGGTCAAAACATACACAGATGGACCTGAAAGTGACAAACAGGTATGTGACAGATATGTGGTTACCAGAAAGTAGTAGATGTTTATGAAGATTACTGTAAATACTTTGAAACATGCATATGTGGCAGCAGTAGGTATGTATGCACTGATGCCATGCATGACTACTGCCATGGACAAATTAGTGTGTAGCTGTGTGCAGTGGGACATAACTGTGACATGTGTAGCTCAGCATTAAATGTCAAACATCTGATCATGTCATCTATGTTCTGTACAGTACTATGTATAATGTCTGTTTGGGGGAGTAGTGCAAACAGCTATATAAACCTGGATGTGACAAAGTAACACATGCATGATAGTCATATAATGTGTAGCTTAGCATTGGCAACTGCTGTACCAGGCTAGTATAGTAATGTAGCATTAGCAGCTATAAATACTCCCTGTAATATTACTGTTAGCTCACATGTGACAACTGTTCATGTTGTAGCAAGGTCCAACAGGTCATCTGTGAGGTCTACAGACTTACAACAGTGTGGACCTTGTGTGTGTATGGCACACACATATGGAGAGATATTTATTTGTCAGATATCTTAGCATCTTAACATGTGCATAGAGCAAGGGACATACTGCAACTGTTTGTGAAGGGTGGACATATATATGTTGGTGAAGGTTGTTATGTGCATGTTATGTAGGTTGTAGTGTGTGGCAAACAAGACAGCATACAGTGCTGGTATATCACATATGTTTTTTAAACGCTGTGAGTATGATTTGTTAAGTTTTTAGTCTTCCAGACAGGGAGTCCTGCTAAAGATACATGGGCTGAGAATACCTTCAATGCATTCTGCACAAGACTGTGCAAAATTATTACATAACTGTATCCCTCTCAACCTTTGCATAATTGATATTCCCACCATGAAAGCTGGACTGTATATGTGCCTACATGTAAATCTATATGTACACCAATGGATGTTTGTATGTACGCTCAAGCTCAATGTTGTAAATGTATTGACATCCCTTTTGTTAAAAACCCTGTACCCATTAACTACCACATAGGTGGTAGTCTACTTAACACCAAAAGTGTGATAAGAGACCACGGGACACAGGTGGACAGTAGTGTCCCTTTTGATAATTACAGTGCCACACTAGTCATGTAAACTGTGTACGGTCCACATGTCATCAGAAAAGGTGTGTTATCCGTGCAATAAGAGGTCAGTGTTCCACTCTACTCATCAGTCATAAAACCCATCATAGAGTACATTGGCCCTTTTGGTATGTACCTCAGAAGACAACTACAGCAACTGTAGATGCCAGGCACAAACCTCACACAGAGTATTACCAGACTCAAACAGATGCCCTATGCAGACTGTCTTACAAAACCAAAGCTACACTGTGTCGCATACTGCCTACCCAGAGCCAACCTCTGCCTAACATACAAAGCTATGCCAAACACACAGGTGTTGGCATGCTCCAAGTAAACAGATAAAAATCCCTACAAGCTACACACTGTGCTGATCTAAACCTTGTAACGTCAAAAAGCAGAACATGCTGGAGTAGTACATTCTCATCTCAGACAGGTGCCATATTCTGGAACTAACTACCTATCAATAGCAAAGAAAGGTCCTCATTAGCAGTCATCATGAATAATCATGATGAATGGATGTGAGATAGGAAATACAACCCGGGAATCACCTCTGTGGCTCTGCATGACAGGGGCACATTAACTTAAATTACATGGGTATTGAAGGGTAGGGTACCATATGGCCAGGCTTCTATAGGCCCTATGTATGAGCTACCTAGGACGTGATACACACACGCATATACATGTTGCATCAATTGCTATGTGAGGTTGACTGAGTGTGATGATGAATGTGTAGGTGAATGTGGCAATGTTGTGCATATGTGTGATAGCCTAGTGGGAAACTGTTTATATCATGGTATGTAGTGTTCCAGCTCTGATCCCCACAAAAGATATGTATGCTATTGCTAGTCAGGAAAAGCAGTATGGCATACGGTGTGACATAGCCCCATGGTGTTGACTGGAGTGTGCCATTGTAGGCTAAAGCAGTACATGTATGCTTATTGATTGTTAACACTAGTGAATACACATCTCGTATGAACTGTAGTACTACCTGAAGCTGTAGGCCTAAACAGCACAGTATGGTGTATATCCACATTGCTTGGAAACACTGTTTTGTTTGTTACCTGTAGTCCTCACACATTACATACCTCAAGCATAAGGTTTAGTAAGTGCTGACACACAGTACTGTATGGTACACAGGTAAAGCTCATCTGGGTTGCCATACCTTTGTGTCTTGTAGGTATGTCTGATGTGTGTGTGGGTATGCCTGTAACAGGGCCTTGGTCGTATGTGTGTTACAGGATATAAGTGCATATCTAGCAACATGTATAGTGTAGTACAGCAGTATGCCACCTATATTGATGAATGTGCACATATGTTGCTTAGGGGTTTGCTATCAACAAGTAGTGTGGTGTACTGGTAGTACTGTAACTGTACTTTACAATCATTTCAATGGATGACATATCTCTGTATGCATTAGCTTCATATATACCTCCTGTGGCTAGGTGGTGCATTGTGTCACATACAGTGTGCCATGTGCTGTTATATAGTCTTACACACTGGTTTCACTTTGTTGCTGTGCAGAACATGGTTTAATATATAGAATGTGGCAGGCACTGTCAGGCAGTTGTGGGCTGAGCACTGATGTGTGGTATTAAAAGTGCGTATCTACTGATAGCCAATAGGTTGCTATATATGGCATTTCATTGATATCTGTACTTTAGAATGTTAAGTGTGCCACATGACTTGCTCACAATAATTGTTTTATTGTCTTCCAGGGACATGTCTCACCATCGCAACCCTGCGTATTCCCCTGAAGAGGATGAAATCATTATATCCACCCTAGTACAACATCACACCCTGCTGTTCTCCAGAACCAGCCAGGACCAGCATGAGCGCACTGCACTGTGGCAAGATGTTGTCCATCGGGTTAATGACATAGGCATGCATAACCGGACTTATGAGCAGGTACACCATCACTGCAGTGATTTAATTAGATATGTCCGGCAGCATGTCTCCGATGTCAGCAGACAACAGCTTGCCACAGGTGGTGGTGCACCATTACATCCGGCCCTCACCAGAGTGGAAGAGCTGGTCCTCAGCATGGTGGGTCCTGGACAACCACTACAACAGACATGTGTCATCATGGAGGCCGGAGTCACCCAGCAAGTTGATTCAGAGCGTGCAGGTAACATGGCATATCTGTAGACTACTGTTAGTTCGATTGTTAGAACATGCATATGTCAGATGTGTAGTGTGTATTTGGAAGTTGTGGAGCCTGGTGTTGTGCAATACTGATAATTTGTAGCATAATCTGTATGCCTGTGACTGTCAACCATTGTACTACTGTAAAATTACAAAGTCACAGCAGCAATGCTATAGTTGTTGACACTGACAAACTGTCTCATATCCTGTAGGTCCCTCTGGTGTGACCGCAAGACAGCAGACCCATGCTGGTGAGTGTTCGACATTTAATATGGCAAATAACATGTGCATGTCATAGGTGGGTTGTAGGCCATATACACATGTAAAACACCTACACATAATGCATGCTCTGCATGTTTTCTGTGGGACTATGCACATCCCAGTAACATGAGTAGCTGCCTCAAACACATGCTATACACAGAGCATCCCAACAATTGTGGTACACTGTAGTGGACATTGTATAGGCAGAGTCAATACACATGCACACAACATACACTACCTTGTCATACGCAGTACATTTTAATATGATACACATGGCGTATTTAGACACCTGCTGTAAGGTCAGACTCCAGTATCCCAAATGTCATCCACCCAGCACACATACTATATCTGAGGGGTAGAGGCCTATCATGGGGCGGTGCAAAACTCTTCAACAAACAACACATTCATGCTAGGCAATGCTCCCTATTGAACACCTCACATACCCATGTAACAACTGCTTGTGAAATGGTTAATGTAGCCACAGTGCTGCAGTTCAGGTACAGCAAGATAGTTGCCAGTGTGGAAAACATTAGTGGCCTTGAGTGACCACATGATGCTGCCTTATAATGGCTCATGGTACTACACTACATCCAGTTACAGTAACTACAGTATTACACTTAGCATTCATTGCTATACACCTGACAGTTGTGTGCATCCAGCCATGGTATGTATACCTGTGAGTGATGTTGCACAGGACAATGAAAAGCATTTAATACTTGCACAGCAATGTTGTGTCTATGTACACATTGTGTTCCAGGGTGAGGCCAATCATTGAACAACACACATGCATCAAAGACATATATACTGTTATTAACATGGACTCTCTACACTCGCACTGCATGCTGTTGACCAACACACATCCTGCATGCTGACACATGTGCTAGGACTCTTTGGCTTGTGATACTGTATTCCACCATCAACCAGTAATGGGTATGTTCTGGATTGCTATTGGTGTGTGTGTGTGTGTGTGTGTGTGTGTGTGTGTGTGTGTGTGTGTGTCTACTTTAGTGAGTAGTGTATTTGTGTTCATGTGTTCATGTGTGCATGTGTTCATGTGTGCATGTGTGCATATGTTCATGTGCGCATGTGTACATGTATTCATGTGTTCATGTGTGCATGTGTGCATGTGTTCATGTGTTCATGTGTGCATGTCTTCATGTGTTATTGTGATCATGTGTGCATGTGTGCATGTGTGCATGTGTTCGTGTGCATGTGTGCATGTGTTCATGTGTTCATGTGTGCATGTGTGCATGTGTTCATGTGTTCATGTGTTCATGTGTGCATGTGTGCATGTGTTCATGTGTGCATGTGTGCCTGTGTGCTAACATCATGAACAGATTGCAAAGTGTGTTTCCTGTCTTCCTCTCACAGGTGCTGAGGTTGTGTTGGTTGAGTGCAGCAGGGAACCTGAAGACAATGCCACAAATAGTGGAAATGATGATACATGTGTTGTGGCACAGGCAGGTTTGACAAGGTCTGTCATTGGTCTGCCAATCGACAGTACACAGCTTTCCACACCATCTATGCGTACATTCATACTGCCAATACATCCCTCATCACCAATGGCCTTAGCTGAGGGACAGCAAACAGTAGGCATTGACCAGGATAGTGTGGTATCTATGGCACATGCATTCCCTCACAGCAGCCATACCCAGATTCCTGGAATGGTACCACATAGGCGGATGTCCAGGGGTTCTCGTGGGAACACTGCTGGTCGTAATGCCCCTGGCAGACGTGCCCCCACAGGTCTTACAACCTCAGGTATGTTCCGGGCTGTAATGCAGGCACAGGCATGTATGGAATGGTACACCAGACAGGGACTGAGGCCGCAGAGGGCCCATAACACCGCTATCAATGACAGCATCCATGCCTTGTGGGTGCAGTGCGTCACTACACCAAGGTCATTGATAGACATTGGGAGGAGACATTAGATGACCTCCGCAATGTGATGTCCATGTGCCCGTACAGTGCAGGATGACCAAGACATCGACGTGGAGGTATGCCAGCAACATCATCAGCTGGCAGTCGCTGCAGATAACACACAAGTCAAAGCCACTCCCGTAGTGGCAGTACCAGCCCCAGCAATGTTGGAGCAGGGCTGTCTATAGATCATCATAGAAGACCACATGCACGTGGCTCTGGCCAGTCCCAGCAGGGACATGGTTCCAGTCGACATCCCTCTGCCTCTGATGATAGTACCCAGTCAGGCTTAGTACCCGATACTGTCTGTTGCACCCCTGCCAGGCACAGGTACCGTGTCCATGGCCAGAGACGGTGATCTGTACAGCCTGGCAGGTACAGTCTGTGGCTGTCCCACAACCTCCCGTATATGGCAGCTACATGATGGAACTGTGTGCATGCAGATGCACACACATAATCCAAACACATAGGGCTAACACATACACATACACATTACATCAACATTGAACCATGCTGTACTGTTGTCCCTCACACACACACACACACACACACACACACACACACACACACACACACACACACACACACATACATGTCGATTGGATGGGTCATTGTCAGGCTCTGGCAAACCAACAACACAACCTGTGCATATGATGAAACTGTGCCACCTCCTGTCATCTGTAACATTGATGCAGGAACAGGCTAACATGGTGCTGATGCAGAGGGTGACTTTATAACAGAGTAGCAATGTTAGCATGTTGTCAACAGTACAGTGTAATGATATCCCTGTAGGTATATCTGAGCAGGCATGATGCATTAAAGCTATGATTATCAATGTAGTATTGTTTACAACAGTTTAAATTCCAATAATGTATTGTTCGCCCATGTGCCACTTGGGTGATGTGTGTAGTTTTGGCAGCATGTGTCACTGAGTGGACAGTACGTGTGTGATGTGTGCAGTACAGATTTGCAGGTGCACATTTGTGACCATGGTGGAGGTGCGCTGTCTGCATGTACATGCATAGTGGACACATGGGAAGGGAGACATGACCTGTATTACACAGTGTCAAGACTTAATTTTTTCTATTGGTGGACAGTATGCATTTTAATACACATATGTTTTAACTTGGGTACACATGTTTGTATGACATGTTTTTTTGACACTATGCTGTGGGTGATACTGTTACTATCTTCCATTAGTTTGCATTCTGGTAGTGTACACAACCTCATCAGCCTGACTATGACCAATCGTTAGATGATGTCTTGACAACTGACATACAGATGTAGGTAACTCAGTAGCATTTGTATCCGTCTGGTACTATACAATACCAGTAACCAGTGGTATTGACCGCCACCCATTCCTGGGACCACTCCTGTTTGGCATATAGCCCTCTTAGGTACAAGCAAACACACTAAGGATACGTCTGTCCACATCTGTAAATGCATACAGGGGCCTACAATGCATTCTCCGTATGAGACACATCCTCCACAAGGGTATCATACAGACAGATACCTGTTGTCCAACCCATGCTGTAAATCTGTAAGCCAAATATAGCATAGTCATCCACATTTATTGAACATTGTATCCCAACAGTACCACATAAGTAGTAGCCCCAAACATGTAGAATGGGTACCAATGTGTACATACAACCAAGTGTTATGTCATTTGTCCTTTGGTATTCACATTTCATTAGGTATTCTGAAGTCCCTCGGTGTATCACATAACCAATAAGGGTTCTATATGCATATCCACAAAGTTTTTGTACATCTATAATGAATGTCCATTATTGACAGGCTTTGTTGTGTTTGAACATGTCTGAAATATACCCAAGGCATGAACCCGCACTCACACTATTCTATAGAAACTGTCATGGATGTGTGTGACACAGCTGACCTAGGCCACAGATCACTAAAGTGGCTGGCCTTGTCACAAACATACATATGTGACCGAAGGTCTGAGAAGCAGCAGCACAATCTGTCATTGATGACAGATGTATTCATGTAGATAGCAGGTTTTACACATATGAACTAATTGAGGTCACATGTACATATATGTATTTGCCACACAGATACCTGAAGTGTGCAATGCACATACTGTTGTTATACAGTAGTAAAAGCTAAACACACAACACATTGACCAACAGTATCACACATACACACACACACAGCAATTGCAGGATTCAAACACCTACCTAAGTATTTTATGATACTAGGGAGTTACACATTAACACCATACGCTATATGCTTTACTGGGGGGTTTCATTTCCACTGCTATATTTGTAGGATGCTGACATCATCACACTTGCCAAACAGGAATGTAACACTTTTAAGATGCTTTCCTAGTCTCCAAAAAGGACAATACTCTCAGAGGAAATCACAGAAAAACATACACTTCACCCCCCCACCACACACACAGCAATTGCAGGATTCAAACCCCTACCTAACTAGGTTATGATACTACAGAAATACACATTAACACAACACACTATATGCTTTATTGGGAGCTTTTATTTCCAGTGCTATATTTGTAGGATGCTGACATCAGCACACTTGACAAACAGGAATATAACACTTTTAAGGTGTTTTCCTAGTCTACAAAAAGGGCAATACTCTCAGAGGGTATTACACAGAAACACACCCCCAAACACACACACACACTCAGCAATTGCACGCTTTAAACCCCTATTTAAATAGGTTATGATACTACACAAATACGCCTTAACATGACGCACTATATGCTTTACTGGGAGTTTTCCTTTCCAATGTTATATTTGTAGGATGCTGACATCATCACACTTGACAAACAGGAATATAACACTTTTAAGGTGTTTCCTAGTCTCCAAAAAGGGCAATACTCTCAGAGGGAATCATGCACACACATTCGGCAATTGCAGGATTTAAACCCCTATCTAACTAGGTTATGATACTACAGAGATACGCATTAACATGACGCACTATATGCTTTATTGGGAATTTTTATTTACAATGCTATATTTGTAGGATGCTGACATCATCAGACTTGCCAAACAGGAATATAACACTTTTAAGGTGTTTTCCTAGTCTCCAAAAAGAGCAATACTCTCAGAGGGGAAGACACAAACAGCAACTGCAGGATTCAAACTCCTACCTAATTAGATTATGATACTAGAGAGATATGCATTAACACAACGCGCTATATGCTTCACGGGGGGGGGTTCATTTCCAATGCTATATTTGTAGGATGCTGACGTCATCAGACTTGCCAAACAGGAATGTAACACTTTTAAGGTGTTTTCCTAGTCTACAAAAAGGGCAATACTCTCAAAGGAAATCACACAGACACACACACTCAGCAATTGCAGGATTCAAAGCCCTACCTAACTATGTTATGATACCGGAGAGATACGCATTAACATGACGCACTATGTGCTTTACTGGGGGGTTTTGTTTACACTGCTATATTTGTGGGATGCTGACATCATCAGACTAGACATGGTAATGTGTGTGCACTTAGATTTATGCAATCCCAGGACTGAGACATGGGGGACAGCAGGTGTTACCAGCTTGAACAGGACTCCACAAATCTTACCTTGTGTGATCTATCTGTGGCCCAGTTGCCAATCCATCCAATGACAATACATATTTATGCACAGGTTATTGATTTTGTGGATGCAACATGTGTCTGGGATGTTGGAAAAGGCCTATTCAAAGTATATGTGGGACGTGTGTAGCTCATTTCATTCATGTATGTACTGGGTGGCTGCCTTGCAAACAGTCTAGCAGGTTTGGGAAACATGATCTGGCCATGAACTGTCCAAAGTTGGTAGGGTTGTGTGTTTATAGGCTTCCAATAGCTCTGTTTCTGACTGGAATCCTGATGGACTCCATAGCCTTGTAGAACAGACTTCATCGGTTTATAACACTATAGTTCCCATGGTCTGTTGTGCTCCAACACTTGTGTAGTGTGCCATATGTTGCTGTAACCCATTCAACAGTTTCATATCCTGTAGAGAGGGTAAGGTTCAATAGACTGTTCAGGTGCAGGCTCTGTTTGTTCTGCAGTTCACTTATGAAACATATAGGGGCACAATGTAATCCAATTGATGCCATGTTTTCAGCTTTGGAAGGAGCTGTTTACCCATTCTACATGTGATATCTCCTGGTATGATGATAGGGACTTTTGTCAGTGGGAGGTGGGTATGTATGTATGGGCCTGTCTGACAGGATGTTGGCATTGTCAGTCATTTACAGTTGGCCCTGACTCAGAACATATATGAGTGTATATTGCTATTTATGACATAGCTGAGGGTAGTGTCATGGTTCTGTGTGGACTCCTTCGCAGATAATCTTTCCATGACCTGGATTGGATAGTGTTTGCAGTGCACATTGTTTATTGATGATACTGATTTCAGGGTTTTTTTTCTTTGCTTTTCAGCTTTCTATGACCAGCCTAAGTATCTGTAGTACATATTTGATTATGACAGGGTTCCAATATATTATGTATGTGTCTGTTGTCATATCACTGTGTGCACAAGTCAAGATTGATGAATTGTGAGAGGTTCCTGGGTTAACACATGCAACTGCCTGATATGTGTGGCCCACTGCTGTACGCACACATGGCCTAAGTGTATGAGCATGCCCAGTTTGGCCTTTCAGTATGTGGTTGCCTGACATTTGCCTCATTTATTCAAGTGTGTGAGCATGCCCAGTGTGACCTTTCAGTATGTTGCTATGTGAATTCCACTACATTTGTTGACATGTGTGAACACGCCCAATATTAACATTTATACTATACATGTGTTGTAAATCGAATTGTATTTTTTAATGCAGGGCTCACCTTTGTGTCATAACTGTACAGGGATTATGCTGTGCCTGCTGGGTTTCCAAGAGACACTTTGCATAGACTTATCACCATTTGTTCCTTCAGGCTGCCCAGTGAAATACTGTCATGGTTTAGTGGTTCAGTACTGTGACTATAGTGCACAGTATCCTGGGTTCGAGGAGTGTCACTGCTTCATATTTTCATACTGGGCAGACCAGACTGCTTAAGGAACAGTAAAGCAAATATGACCATGTTTACCTGCTTTTGCTCAACTACGCCCAACTTTGACCAAACTTGCACAATATTGCTCAGCATTAACCAACATTGCTGAACGCTGCCCAATACTGCTCAACATTGCCCAAAGTTGTGCTACTTAGTGTGTGCAATTTTGTTTACATATACTAAATAGTGGTAAAAGCTGTTTAGCACTGCTTTATATTGCTTAACACATGGCAATCATGCCTCAGGTAGTGCTGCAGGGCTGCCTATGTTGGATGCACATATTACACTCCCTATACATGTTTGAAAACAGGTAGTGTCAAGTTAGGCATCCCTTTTTACTATATATGCGAGTCAGAGAGAGGTATCATTTCCAGGGTTCCTACTGAGCCAGTGTATATGCTATGCATTGCCTCTTTCCCAAGGCCAAAGCATACTGGGCATGCTTCCTTCTGCCTACTGGGGCAGGCTCAGGTTGTCCCTCCTCCGAGTTACGCTCTGCCTGTGATGGCCTTGGCAATGGTGGGGGGCTGTTTGGCCCTGCCCTATGCTGCTCCTGCTGCAGCTGTTTTCGCAAGATCATATTATGTAGCATAGCACATACCATGACTATTTGGGTACATGTAGTTCGTGAGTACTGCAAGGCTCCACCAGATGTGTCCAGGCACCGGAACCATGACTTGAGCAGCCCAAACACATGCTCGATTACATTTCATGTTTGTGCGTGTGCCTCATTATGGCGTTCCTGTTCAGGTGTGTGTGCATTTCTGATGGGTGTCAATTTCTGATGGGTGTCATCAGCCACGGCTCGAGTGCATATCCAGCATCCCCTACTAGGTAAACATGAGGGATGTCCCCATTGGCAAATGTCTGGTACAGCTGTGTCAGATGCCAGATATGGGAATCATGGTAGCTTCCAGGGCAGCCAGCACACAAATTCATTATTATGCCCTGGGCATCACACATGGCCTGGTAGTTGATAGAGGGGAAACCCTTGTGGTTATAGTAGACCCTACCCTGCTCACCAGCTGGTGCTTTGATGCGTATGTACATGCAGTCTATTGCACCCACTACCTCAGGGTATTCCGCTATTTGCTGGAAAAGATGCATATTCCTGGCCAATACCTCATGGGAATTGGGGAAATATACATGATCACTGACATATGCTGACATGGCATTCAGGAACTGGTGCAGTACCCTGGATGCTGATGCCTATGAAATCCCCATCACATCACCAGTTGGTCTCTGGAAAGTACCTGTTGCTAGTATTCTTAGGCCAACACATACCTTGGTTTCCACTGGGATGGGTTCCCCTCTGTTGGTTCTGTGTGTGAGGCATGGCCTGCACATCTCAACAATTTGCTGCATGAGGTTTCTGTCCACTCTATAGCGCTCCACTATCTCCAGCTCATGTAGCCCCTTGTAGGTTACCCTGGGCCTGTACACTCTTCTCTGTCTCCTCACTGTGGGTTGCTCAGCAACATTCGCATTGTCACCACCCTCAGCATGTTGCATATGTCGCCTTATGACAGCAATGGCAGCCCCTAACATTTCTTTGTCTCAGTAAAGCTTTTTCAGTTTTCACTTCTATTAGCTTACTGCAGTGTTGCAGTGTCTCTGAGAAAAACATAGTGGAAAGTTGTTTGCAGAGTTTAAAGTGCTGGACTGGGCTGGGCTAGTGTACTGCCTGTGTAATTGGCTGATTCTGATTGTTTTCACCTGTTAGCTCTGCTACTTCTCCTTGGTTAACTTCCTAATATTTGTTGTGCTTCCTTTTCCCTTTCTATTTCCACAGGGGGCAGCACCGCGCAAACAAGCGCAAACACGCGCACACCAGCTCACACGCGTGCACACATGCTTACACGGCCTAACACTTGCTGACTCCAGCTTAGATGCGTCCACACAGGCGCCTACGCGCTTACACAGGTTTCAACATCCTTACACTTGCTTACTCTGGCTTAAACGTGCGCACACAGGCACACACGCACTCACACAGGCTTACACGGTTTTACAGGTGTGCACACATGCGCATACACATTGCAGGCATTTATACATGAAACTTTAGTGTTGTCCACGGCATACACCTTTAATTTCTTGCCTTTAGCTAGGATACCTCTTCCAGTGATGGGTAACAGACAGCAAACACATGCCACTCTGCTCCAATGCACTTACATTCTTTCACACATACCCCCTCATGATGCCACCTATCTTCTACTCTGATATTCCCCTTATCCTACTCTTACACTCCATGGACTTTGCTCATTTGCCATGTGAAATTGGGATTCACTACCCTTACCCTCATTTGCATAAGATTGCCTATTAATGCTTGGTTACATCTCTTATACTGAGCTTCCCCCCTTAGCAACCTCTACTCAGTAGCCATGTTGTCTTCAGACTGCCATTTACTTGCATGGCAGATGTATATTTATCATAAAATGCCTATTTTTGGCTATTATTTTTTTATTTTTGGGTTTTTACAGTGCAGCGCGTTTGCGCGATGCTGCGCTACTCTTAAACATTACTGATCGAGGTAAAAAAAAATATTAATTTTTTTTTTGCAACGGGTAGAATTGACAATGGCCGTATATTTGGCCATTGGCATGCTTCCTCAATTGGATGCATCCTTTATTTGGAGCTGTCAAGGCTCCGTTTTGCTATTTGCAGAACGGTACTCAGTTGACAACCGAGTACATTTCTGCACATAACACTACTCTTACTCGGACAGGTTAGGGTTTCCTGAATCACAAATTTACCTCATTTGCATAACTTTCTTCAGCAAATGAGGTAATTTGCATATCCTAGCCCTGTTTGTGTTAGAGGTGTTTTAGGAGCTCTCTTGCACGCCCCTGCCGGCTGTTCCTGGATCTCTCGGCAGACATGTTGGCTGCATGGAGTCTTACTCTACTCTTAGACTCCGTACAAGCGTTCGTGAATCCGGCCCTATGTCTTTTCATTTTTGTAACATTGTGACAAGCCAATTGCAAATATCATGGAGCTTACCTGTAAATGTTTAATTAGCTGTATGAACTATGTCCTTTTGTAACATGTGAAATGTAACTTGCAATTATTGTGGAGATTTTCTCCCCAGGCCTCCACTGAAAATGGGCTCTTCTTGGCCCAGTGGACTTCACCGGTCATCAAACTTAAATAAATAAATAAACTACTTAAGCTCATGGACATCAAACTTCCATTAATGTTGCAAATGTCTATGGAATAATGATGAAATACACATTTACCTAGGTTATAAACTATCTTGTGTCACCTCAATGAGTTTATCTTTCATAATTTGCAAAAAAAAAAAAAAAAAAAATTAGAATGTACTTTTAAAAAACATAAATAGCCATTAAAGGAATCAGTGCACAATCATGCAATTCAAACTTCCACATGTCTCCACATAATGTGCTATCCCTGCGGCCATAAAACAGTATAAGAATTACAGATCCATACTTCATGTACTTGCATTGTGTTTAAAAAACTCATACATGTTTCAGTCATGATGACATGCATTGGTCTTACATTCATTAAACTGATGAAAGCCGACATGGATTATAAAAGATTGCTGTAAACTTTTTAATTTAGAGTTACTAATGTATGTATTACTCAGTATTCATATATACAGAGGTGCACTGCAGGATATTTCTAGAAGCGCTGTGGATAAAGGAGAAATGCATAGTCATCCATGGCCTAAGAATTATAGTTGCTAATGCACTATGTCTATGCTATATGAGTAAAAGTCTGTACTGTATAAGTTACCATATACCGTAAACATATCTTCCATGTGTAAATCACAACATAGGAAACAGCAGTCATTTTCTCATATTGCTTAACCAGCCGAGCTAAAAAACATAACAAATCATTAGATGTTCCTAAAGGAGATATTATACAATAGCAATAATACTTATATGCACAATGCCCTTAGTAATTTACAGTCATAATCAATAGTCCTGCATAATGTGTTCACTGGTCCAGTGTAGTTGTGGATAACCTAAGAATGCACTGACATACAAATGTTAACTTTCATGAGTAGAACTAAATTTCCTCCATGTAAATTGCTATTATTAATACAGCTATCCATGGAATACACTTGAAACACAGACTCAGAAAACATATCTGCTTACTACATACATATATGATAATATAGGTGTTATGGTGTGAATTATGTGACTTACTGTAGGCATCTGATGGCTGGCATCAGAACTTTGGGACACTTGGGTAGAGATCCACTGCATCCCTCTGATGTAAGTCATCATAGCCTGGTAGTGCTGCACTTCAGTCCAGTAGATCCCAGTCTGTCAGTGGTACAGTTTTGCAATCCAGTTCTAAAAATAGCTCATTGCAAAGTTCCTGCAGTGTGCTATCATTCTCTGCTTATGTCCGGCATGGGCAGTGAGGATCTTAGTGGTCTCCTTCTCTGTCCAATTCAGTACCCAGTCTCAGTGAAGCCTCCTCTCTTTCAATATTCTGTTGTTTTAGTTTCTCCAAGTCTTTTGGGTTTCTAATACCATAGGTTCATAGGTGTGTACTAGGCTAATGACACTGGAATCTTTACAAGCCTGGCCCAAATAAATTGCCCAGGCACTGTGCCACCCGATGTTAGTTCACAGTTCTCCTATCCAGTAGGGCAACTGGAGTGATCCCTGGGGTGAACTTTCTGTTACCCATCCACTCATCAAGATTTCTGTTGAAGAGGACCAGCAAGGTGCTCTGCTTGACATGAATGGGAAACTTATTACAGAGTATGGGCAGTCTTTGGGAGATGAACCTGTCCCCTCCCGCATGTTCTGTTAATTGTAGTAATGAGGTTGTGATCTCTGGAGCGTGTGGTGCAGGGGAATGAGGATGGACTCCATTCATAAGTCAAAGTATGATTAAAGTTCATGAAATTAGTATTGTTTCAGTCTTTGATGTTAGCCACAAATGCTCATCACAGCACCCACAATGTGACCAGTATTGACTCCTTCTGCAATTCATGAGGAGTTATATGTTTCAGTAACATGTCTAAGGATGATTGTAAATTCTTTTTGTAAGACCCATTGCTCCTACTACTATTGAAGCTGTCTGGTTATCCTTCTTCCACATTGCCAAGATTTCTGCCTGTAAATCCTGGCATTAGTTTGTGTCTCTCTGTATGTAAGACACTGCAGTACTGGGTGTAGTAATTTCAATGATCAATGCTACTTTTGTCTTCTTTTCATGGACAACTACATCTGGTTTTCTCACATCTATTTTTTGAACTGTTGGTAATGTGTGATCCCATATGATATAAATGTCATAATTTTCTATAATGCTTTGTGGCTCATATTTCCAAAGTTTTTTCAGCTACTTCAATATTATAATGCTTTATAATGCTTACATACTCCTCAGTGCAACAGTTTTTCCACATTATTGCTATACCTTTCAGTGCGCAGTCCTTCTGCCACTCATATATCAGAACCAGCAATAAGATGTGCAACTGTTTCCAATTTTGTTTTACAAAACCTGCATTTTTCTGTTTCTCCGACATATTCGATGGATGTTGTAAACCAACACATCCACTATCTTGGGCCATCAATATTAACCTTTTGTCTTTTGGTTTAAATTCATCTCTCTTTAACCATTTCTGTGTTTGATCCTAATCAACATGAGGTTGTTCCAAGAGATTTCTGTATTTGCAAGTATATTTATGCAGTTTCCACATTTCTTTCCTTCTCATCTGATCCTTCACCTTATATTCTTTCTTTTGTTTTTTGGCACATTCAATTGCTGCCTGACTCTACTTCTGGTTTGATTTCCATTCCAGCTTGACTTCTATATGCTTCTGCTAAACTAATTATTGAAGTCATCTTAGACTTATTCTCCTCACGTTTTAAAACTTTCACTATGTTTGGGCCTTATGAGGTCAGCAGATAATGTATGCAGTCCTACAACTGCAGATCTATACTTGTAATCAGTTTTTAGGAGGCCCATACTTCCTTAAGAATGGGAATATATATATTCGGTATACAATAATTTTTATAAATCATTTGATAAGCACGAAACATTCTTCTTGTTTTTCTGTCCAAATGATCCAACACCTTTTTGCGGCCAGTCAATCACTCTAAAACTGTAATTTAGGACAGGAAGAGCAAATTGGTTTATATCTTGGGCTTTTTTCTTAGATGTCAGTACTGTTTTCAGTATTAATTTTAGTCTTCTAAAATATTCCTTGCTAAGTTTTATTCTAATTTGTTCCTGTTTTATTGTGGATCCTTCATCAATTCCCAAAAATGTATACACTCTCTCTCTTGCTCAAGTTCTTTTATATCACATTCCTCCCGTCACATGCTGTTTTCTTGGTGCTGCAACTTTCCTGTTTTAAAAGTTGCTTTTGCACATTTATCAAGACCAAATTACATTCTTATACCATCTGAAAAAGTTTTAACTACTTGCAGTTGTGTTTTCAGTTCCTCATCTGTTGAACTGTAGTGTTTTAAATCATCCACACAAAGAAGATGAGAAATCTTTGCACTTTATTGTTTTCTGGGAGCCAAACTGCAGCCATGACCTAATTGTTAAGTAGACAGCTTAATAGGTTAAGGGCAAGACAAAAGAGCAGCAGGGATAGAGTTACCATGGAATATCCACCTTTGAATTTTTATCCCTGGAATAATAATTTGCCCTTTATCATGTTTAACTGCAAAGTGGTTTGCCATTGTTTCATGGTCTCTGTAATGTAATCGATCAGCCTAGGGTGTATCTTATACATGAATGTCGGATACTATCAGATGCTTTTTTGTAGTCTATCCCCTTTGTACAGTTCTCCATTATTACTCTGTTTAACAACAAATGATCTTTTGTTCCATATGACTTTCTTTTGATATCCTTTTAATCTTTTGCCATGGTTAAGTTTTCTTCTAAATGACTATAAACTTCATCTGCATCTATCTATTCCAGTGTATAGTTTATATGTTTTCATAGAGCAAGTTATTGGTCTATAGGTTTTAGGATAGCTTGCAAATTCAGTCTTAAGTAGTAGTATTGTTTTTTTCCTTTTGTTAACCATACTGGCATCTGTTTAGGGCACACATATAAATACTTCTTACTCATGACTAAATCTTCATGTAAACATATTAATACTTTTATCC
The DNA here is from genome assembly GCF_019279795.1 of Protopterus annectens. Classification (NCBI taxonomy): domain Eukaryota; kingdom Metazoa; phylum Chordata; order Ceratodontiformes; family Protopteridae; genus Protopterus; species Protopterus annectens. Next base: position 989,177,375 of record NC_056743.1, read on the forward strand.
AGAAATTGGGTGCTGCATCTGGGCATGGGGTTTTCCAGTTAGAAGTTTTTCTTAACTTTGTTTCAATTTCTCTGGCTGTTACCTCAACCCATTTCATATCCTATAAATTTGAACTTCTTATTCTTTCTTTTACTTCTTCTATCCATTCAGCTTCTTTGTTATGTTCCACAGGATCTTCATAGATATTTCTCCAAAATGATTCCATTTCTTCATTTTTGGTGGTGTTTCAAATCCTTTTGCTTTGTTTCACAATTCTCTATAATATGTTTTTGGGACATGAATAAATAGTTTATTTTGTACTTTTCCTTTATATTTATCTGCATATCTTCTAAGTTTTTCTGCCTGTGCTATTTTCAGCACTTTAGTTGCATCACAGCAAAAGGTTTTCCCATTTGATTCTTATCTGGAGTGCCTTCTGTGTGGAGTCTGCATGTCCTCCCCGCGGTCAAGTGGCATTCAAAAGACATGCATGAATGGGCATGCCTTTGTTGAAGGTTGGGCGTCAGGCTGGCACCTCGGCACCATAAAAAAAAAAACTACTGTCAATCATTAGCGGACTGGAGTTCCACTGTGGCGACCCCTAACCGGGAAAAGCCAAAAGAAAAACAGCTGCAATAGTGCATGATAGATCCCGATCATTGCTTTTATTATGTCAATCTTTCTGAGTATTCTTCTTTATCTGTTTCCTCTTCTATACTCTTCTAACAGTGACACTTCTTGTATTAATTACTATATAGTTTTCTCTATTCGATACTTCCATGATGGCATTTGATTTCTCCCTTTTCTTTCCCTTACTGTCCTGTGTTTTTGTGTTAAGACTTTTATCTGTTATTAATATAGCTGCACAGTAATATATCCTATTTATTTCTGTTATATTGCATGAATTTCTATAAACAGTCCTAATTACTGTGCTCATTTGTTTTATCAAACTTCTAACTTTTGGGGTTTTATTGACTTTCTGTACTCTATTTTGTTCATTGATCTTAATATGTTTGTCAATCTCTATTAAATCAAGTAAGTCTTTTCCTAGATCATTTTCTTCTAAATAGAGGGCACATTCTTTGTTCTCCATTTCCTGCAGGCATTCTACAGAAAGTTCCAGAGCATCTTCCTGTGCCACATTCTCTTCTGTGTCATCTGTTGCTTTTTCATATGGGAGCTTACTGGCCTATCACTTCACAGCATTGACTGCATCAGAGTTGCTGCACTTTCCTGTTCATTCCCTTGCTGTGCACCTCCAACTGAATTGTTGTACTTGTTTCCTATGGAAGGCTACAAAGTATCTTCATATGGCAACTGATCAGATGTTTTCTGCTTCACTAGTTTATCTTTAATTTGAGGATCCATAGCTCTGTCCTGGTGTGGTGTTATCGGAGTTAGATTTTCTATACTTTCTCTGCTGGACAGGGGCATTGGGTGCTGAACTGTCAGAATATGGGCTAAATTCTTGGTTAGGCTTATAAGGGCCTCATGGCTAATAGCCTAGTAATTTCTTATGATCCTATGACCCTCCACACTAAATCCTTCACTTTGCAGGTAATCCATAACCACAGTTTCTATTTATTTAACTTCTCCATTATTAATCCTCTTTTCTACTTCCCCCATTGGTTTCTTATTTTTTTGTATTGCAAGATTTTCCGTATCTGGACACCTTTGCTGTATTTCTGTTCCAATATCATTGGTGCTGCTATTTTTGAATTGATTAGTTATGCTTTCTCTTCTGCTTACATTTGACAGCATATTAAATCTCTTCTTCTTTCCTATCTTCATATTTCCTTAGTATGGGTATTGACATTTTTATAAAAATGCCTTCCAAAAATGCTAATTGAGGTCCCTCTCAGTTTGCAGTATCAGTGGTATGGTAGGAATACATGTCAGTATTACATTTAAAGTTTATGCATATAAGATGGTAGCAGACTATTGGAGGGCATCAGGCATGTGTTACAGATATTCTTGGTAGATACCTATTCAGTAGTTGCTCTGAGTACTGTAAACTAACACCATGCTATTGGTAAATGCAAAAATATTCGAGAACTTACACAAATGTTCGTTAACAGGATTTCAAATCACTGAATGCTAATGAACCTCATTAATTATGCATGGCACAAATGGTACTTAAAAGCTGTGTGTGCTTACCTAACCTCACTCTGGGATATAGCTTAATCAGAGCTAGATTTCAAAGGTATACTGTCACTTGCTGGCTTAGATGTGGTGGAATACAGTGCCATTATCACATACCAATGTATACATTATGCTGTGTAAAACAACTGAAATATGTTTCGATGCTTATGTTGTTTGAAATTCTCTGCATTACTGCCTGTCTATAAAGGGGGATAGACTTCAACAACATGCATACATATGGGTACATGTCAGTCAGTAACAGGCAACTTTTCCCCATATGCAGCTATAAGGATAATATGAAACAAACTCTGTTGAACCTACAGATATGGAAGGAATTAAAATATATCAGTAGTTATTGAAGATTAACATGTAATGTCTGGCATATGTTTACAGAGACTGAACCATCTGTTAAGTGACTGATTTCCAGATAATCTCTGATGCTTAGTACATTCAATGGGATAAAGGCAACATTTGGATAGCTTTGTATTTCATAGGTTCATAGGTTGGTACTAGGCTATCAGCCCTAGGGCCTATACAAGCCTAGCCATAACAATTTCCTGGCTATTTCTTCCCACACTATTTACTTCCCTGGACCCCTGTCTAACAGGGCGACTGACGTGATCCCTGAGGTGAATTTTCTTTCTCCCATCCAATCATCAATGTTCTTTTTGAAGAGGGTCAAAGAGGCACACTGCTTGACATGTATGGGCAATCTGTTCCAGAGTCTGGGGAGTCTCTGGGTCAGGAACCTATCCCTTCAGCATGTTTTGTTTATTGTGATGACAAGGTTTAGATCTCTAGAGCGTGGCTCTGAGGGATTGGGATTTCTTTAAGTGTAGCATGTCCAACAGCTCTGGGTTTGTCATACCTTTGTATGTTAAGCAGAGATCACCTCTGAGTAGACGATATGCGACAGAGTATAGCTGGAGTTTTTTAAGGCGGTCAGTGTAGGGCATCTGCTTTAGGCCTGTGATTCTTTTAGTGAGGTATTTCTGCGGCCTTTCCAGTTGTTGCAGATGTCTTGAGAGGTACATACCAAACGGGGCATTGTATTCTATAATGGGTCTAATGAGGGATGAGTACAGTGGGACAATGACCTCCTTTTTTCTGGATGAAAAGCCCTTAGTGATGAGGTGGCGATGTGGTTATCGAAGGTGAGACCACTGTCCACCTGTGTCCCTAAGTCTCTTATCACACTTTCAGTGTTTAGTGTACTGCCACCTATATGATAATTCAAGGATACATGTTTTTTCCCAAAGGGGATAACTATACATTTCTTGGCATTGAGATTAAGCCCATGGCTCTGGCACCAAGCATCTGTTTCTGTAAGGCCCTTTTGTAGAGTATCCACATCATTTGGGGATTCAATAAAGGCTCCCAGTTTGCAGTCATCTGCGAACTTTGTTAGCCAGAGTCCTTTAGTGTTGGCCTGTACCTCAGAGAAGTAGATGCCAAACAAGAGCGGTCCCAGGACTGAACCCTGAGGTACTCCACTTGTCACTTGCCTGGAGCTGGATTTGGAGTCGGCTACTTTTACAGTGTGGGTTCTATCAGTAAGCCAGTTAGCAACCCATTGGGTGACGTAGGGATTAATGCCCAGCTTAGTAAGTTTATCTATGATTGCAGAGTGGGGGATGGTGTCAAAGGCCTTGGCAAGGTCCAGATAGGCTGTGTCGACCACCTTACCCTTGTCCATGGCTCTGGATACTGATTTGAAAAAGACAATCAGGTTCAGGAGACAAGATCGGCCCTTCACGAACCCAAACTGGATGGGGTCCAGTGTTTGAAGGTTGCCAATGTCTTTGTTTATAAGTTCCATGATAATACACTCCATGGCCTTGCAGATAAGGCTTGTCAGACTGATGGGATGTAGTTTCTGGGATCCAAGGTGGATCCCCCCTTGTGGAGTGGGATAACTGTAGCTCTGCGCCACTCAGTGGGCATGAAACCTGAGGTGAGGCTTTGATTAAACATGACACTTAGGTGAGGTGCCAATTCATATTGTAGTTCATGTAGTACACAGCCCGGGATGTCATCTGGTCCCATGGATGCTGTATTCTTAGCTTTGGATAGTGCGTTTTTTACCTGTGTGGCCATTATTACCAGAATTTGGCAATCTTCCGGTATTGAGATGGGCCATTTAGTGTGTGAGAGGGGGGTGAAGTTGGCACTGAATCGATCTGCCAGGATATTGGCAATATCCTTGGGATCAGTATATTTAATGCCATTCTGTTTTAGCTCAGAGCAGATCTGAGCATTGCCATTTAGATTCTTGACATAGTTATAGAATGCCTTGTGGTTGTCTTTGGAAATGACCAGGTCTAGGATACTGGAGCCCCTGGTGGGAGTATGGATTAGTTGACCCAGGGCATTGGAATTTATGAATTCCAAGAACCGTTGGGCAAAGGTGTTGGTACATGAGTAGTTTTCCCAGTTAATGGCAGGGTAGTTAAAATCACCCAGTGTTAGGGTGTTTGGTTCTATCTTAATATTTTCCAGTATGTTTAGAAAGGTGTAGTGAGAATCTTGGGGTATGGTGAGGGATCTGTAGCAAGCTGCAATTTGGATTGCAGTCTTACCTAGTATTAGTTGCACCTGGAGAATTTCAGACACATTGTGTTGGGCAACTAACCTGGTGGTGTGAATATCCTTGGTGAATATTGACACTCCTCCACCTTTAGTGTTTCGGTCCTGGTTTGGTGGCCGAAAAGTGTGGTAAGAGTTGTAGCCTGGTATTGCAGGGGTGCTCTCTGGAGCCTTGAACCAAGTCTCAGTTACTGCACAGATATCGATGTTCTCCATTTTTAGGAGTGCCACGAGAGTGCATTTTGAGGTTTAGACTTCTAGCATTGAGTAGCATTACCTTCAGATTTTGCATGCTTGTACCTGTTATGGTGGTGGTTTTGTCCTTTGAACTTTGCCTAAAAAAGGCACTATAGGGGTGGCAAGAGCCTTAGCCAGTAACCTGAATCCCAGGGGCGACAGGTGCAGACCATCTCTGGCAAAGCATTGTGGTCTGTCAATCATGTCATCCCAGGCAGACAGATACTGGATCCCCTTTGAATGACACCAGAAGCTTAGCCAATTGTTGAAGTCAATCATTTTATCCTTATATTGTGGTATCATTCTGGGCAAAGGCAGGATGCTACTCATGGCTAGGGTCATATCTGCTTGGGCCACATGATCCGAGAGCTCTTCCATGTCTCTTTTCATGTAGTCCAGGAAGGTACGTCTCAAGTCATTCACTCCAACGTGGACAATGACAGAGTCATATCTGTACTTGTTGTGGAGTGACTTGAGTGCATGCGTTATGTGGCGGATCCTGGCATCCGACAGGCAGCTGACTGTAATTTTCTCCTTGTTAAACCTGGTGAGAGGGACTGTTCAACCTGGTGAGAGGTTTTTCCACTGTTTCTTGTGATTGTATGTAGCTATGACTGTATAACATGTCATTTACATATGCTGACTTTTAATTGCCCATTTTTTGAATAAGTTTTAGCAGCTCTGGTGCATACCATATCATGACATTTAGATTTGTTATGAAGTCTGCCACTCACTGTGATATCTGAGATACATCATACAAATTGGTACTTGTGTTCAGATGTGCATGTAACAGTGGTAACATCATTGTTATTGTACTAGAGTTTGGTACATTGATTATGTATTTGGCCCTTACTTGTAATATCCACTGAGATGCCTTCAAATCTTACCTCTGCATATGTGACTTTTCCCTTTTTCAATTTCTCCAAATCTTTTGACTTTCTAATACCATGATGGGAGTAGACCCCATTCCTAAGTCAAAGTATGATTAAAGTTCCTGAAATTAGTATTGTTTCAATTTTTGCAGTCAACCAGAAGTACTCTTCCCAGCACCTGCAATTTGCCCAGTAATAACTCCTTATGCAATTTCTATGGAGTTACATGTATTGGTAACATATCCAAATATGATTATAGATTCCTTTTCATAATATCTGTTGCTCCTACCACTATTGGAACTATCTGGGTGTCTTTCTTCCACATTGCTCTTGTTTCTGCCTGCAGATCCTGATATTGTATGACTTTATGTCTCTCTGTATGCAATACACTGTAGTCACTGGGTGTGGCGATTTCAATAATCAATGCTACTTTTGTCTTCTTTTCTTGGACCACCATATCTGGTTTTCTAGTATATATCTTTTGAACTGTTGATAAAAGATGATCCCATGTGATGTAGACCATCATTTCTATGATGCTCTGTGGTTTATGCTTAAAGTGTTTTTCAGCCACTTCAATATCATAATGTTTGCACAACATCCAGTGCAGCAGTCTTGCCACATTATTTATTGACAGGGAAAGACTGACTTGGAACAAAGCCAATTTTCAGAAGTGGACCAGGAAGAAACACTCCAGACACATGTCTTTGTAACATGGGGGAAACTGGAGCATCTGGAGGAAACCCACATGAACACAGGGAGAATATGCAGACTCTGCACAGAAGGCACCCCAGTCGAGAATCAAGCTGGAGAACCTCTTGCTGTGAGGCGACAACACTACAGCTGCACCACTGTGCCACCAGTTATTATTCCTTTCAGTATACAGTCCTTCTGCCATTAGTATGTCACAACCAGCAATGAGGTGTGCAACTGTTTCAAGCTCTGTTTTACAAAACCTACATTTGTCTGTTTCTCCAACATATTTGATGGACTTTGTAAACCAACGTGTATGTAACCCACTATCTTATGCCACCAATATTAACCTTTCACTGCTTAGTTTGCATTTGTCTATCCTTAACCATTCCTGTGTTCGTCCCAGATCAACATGAGGTTCTTCCAAAAGTTTTCTATACTTGCAACTATATTTATTTATTTTCCACATTTTTTTCCCTTCTCACCTGGTCCTTCACCTTGTATTCTTTCTTTTGTTTTTTTGGCACATTCAGTTGCTGTCTGATTTTTATCTATTTGTGGTTTGATTTCCATTCCTGCTTGATGCTGATATGCTTCTGCTAGCCTAAGCAGGGAAGTCATCTTAGATTTATTCTCCTCGTTTCAGAATTTTCACTGCATTTGAGTCTTGTGAGGTCAGCAGTTATGTGGGGAGTCCCATGACTGCAGATCTAAACATGTAATCAATTTCAAGGTGGCCCATCAATCCTTCAGAACAGGGAATATATAATCTTGGTATGCAGTGATTTTTATAAATCATTTCATGAGCATGAAACATCCTTCTTGTTTTCCTATCTAATCTATCCAACATATTTTGGAGCCAGTCAATCACTCCAAAACTGTAAATTACGACAGGAAGAGCAAATCGGTTTATAGCTTTGATTTTGTTCCTAGTTGTCAGTGCTGTTTTCAGGATTAATTTAAGTCTTCTAAAGTATTCTTTACTAAGTTTTATTCACATTTGTTCATGTTATATTGTTGAGCCTTCATCAGTTCCAAATATTTATACACTCTCTCTTGCTCAAGTTCTTTTATATTACATTCTTGTCCCAAACTGATATTTTCTTGGTGCTGCAGCTTTCTTGCTTTAAATGTTGATTTTGCACATTTATCAAGACGAAGTGACATTCTTATATCATCTGAAAATGTTTGATAACTTGCAGCTGTGCTTTCATTTCCTCAACTGATGAGCTATACAGGTTTCAATCATCGACAAAGAGAAGATGAGAAGTCTTTACACTGTTGTTATCTAGGAGCCAAATTATAGCCATGGCCAAAGCTGTTAAGTAAACAGCTTAATGGGTAAATGACAAGGCAGAATAGCAACTGTTATAGACAGTCACCCTGGAATATCCCCCTTTGAATTTGTATCCCTGGAATAATAATTTGTTCTTTATTATGGCTTAATTGCAAAGTGGTCTGACACTGTTTCATGATCGCTGTAATGTAGTTGATCAGTGTATGGTGTATCTTATACTTTTTTAATTACTCTTTTATCCATGAATGTGGGATACTATCAAATGCTTTTTTGCAGTCAATCCATGTCATACTTAGATTCTTCCCCTTTTTACAGTTCTCCATTGTGACTTTATTTAACAACAAATGAGCCATTGTTCCATATGACTTTCTTTTATTGCCCTTTTGTTCTATTGCCATAATTGAGTTTTCTTCTAAATGACTATAAACTCAATTCCAGTGTATAGTTTTTACATTGTCACAAGGCAAGTGATTGGTCTATAATTTTTAGGGTAGCTTGCAGGTTCTCTCTTAAGTAGGAACATTGTTTTTCCTGTTGTTAGCCAGGTAGGTATCTGTTCGGGCTGCGCATATAAATACTGCTTACTCATGGCTAAATCTTTGTGCAAAGATGTTAATACTTTAAACCAGAGGTTAGGCATTGCATCTGGGCCTGGGGTTCTCCAATTAGAGGCTTTTCTTAATTTTATTTCACTCTCTCTGGCTGTTACTTCATCCCGTTTCATATCCTGTGTCTTTAAACTTTTTATTCTTTCTTCTACTTCTATCCATTTGGCATCTTTGTTATGTTCCACAGGATCTTCAGTGATACTTCTCCAAAATGTATCTGCTTCTTCTTTTTTTTTGGTGGTCTTTCAATTGCTTTTACCTTGTTTCTCAATTCTCTTTTTTGTGTCATCAATAAATTGCTTGTTTTGTACTTTTCCTTTATATTTATCTGTGTATCCTCTAAGTTTTTCTGCCTGCGCTGAGATTTTTAGTTTGTTACTTGCGATAGTGCACGCTAGATTATGATCTGTTCTAATACTGCATATTGCTTTTATCACCTCCATCTTTCTAAGTATATTTATTGATCTATTCCCTCTTCTGTACTCTTCCAACAGTGACACTTCTTGTCTTAATTGCTTTATAGTTTCGTCTATTCGAAACTTCAGTGATGATGTTTGATTTCTCCCCTTCTTCTCTCTCAATACCCTGTGTTATTCTAGTAGAACTTTCTCAGTTATTAATTTAACTGCACAGTAATATATCCTATTTACCTCTGTTATAGTGCATGGATCTCTATAGATAGTCCTAATTATTGTGTTCATTTGTTTTATCAAACTTCTGACTTTTTGGGTTTTATTCACCTTCTGCAGTCTGTAGAAATCACCTATTCCAATGTGTTTTTCATGTTCATTCAGATTATCTGTATATAATAGTGGTATACATAACATGGATTGTTTGGCATAGCTATGGTCTGTAAATGAGAGATGAGCCATTCACTTGACATATGCTTTTAACATTGTTATGTTAATATGTGAATCCCTATATAAACTCTAAGATGTATATATCACCAAGTATTCCAGATGTCGCACAGAATTAGGATAGATGATTTCTCACACAGAGAAAATGAAATAATAATTGACGCTTTGCACAAGCATGACCACAATGATCTTGAATGGACAGACAATACTATGTGGAGGAATGAAGTCTGGATGGATGTGACACATGTGATCATCCATTGGATGGTCACAATAGATCCTGTGAGGCCTGCTGGTAATTTTGCCCTGACATGATCCTCCGTGCAGCCAACAGACTCCTCTGCTATGGGAGGGTGAGGAATGCCACTGGAGGTGGGCTACCATTGCCTCCCCCAGAGGAGATAATGGTGTTCCTCACCTCAAATCATACCATCAGCCAGGATCGGTGGATACCTAGGGGGGCAATAAGGCAAGTGTTCTAGGATACCCAGGTATGTCCAATGTTCACAAACACTGCAGTTTCCACCACTTCTCATTAATGAATATTAATTCACACTTCTTATCGTTATGTTATTTTTGTGTTGCAGCAGCAGAACTATGCTGTGAACATGAATGTGAAAGAACACCTGATATGGTTACACAACAAACAGTTTTAGCCTATTATCTTACCAACTCAGTATATACCTTGCACTCAGCACCATGTGTGATGCTGTATTTTTCAACTGCAGAGGTCTGTTAACAACTGAACAGTAGTAACACAGCACATAAGTGTCTCCATATTCTGTTATATGATCTATAGTTGTTGTAGCAACTGCCTCTGCCTCCTGTTATGACTGAGTAGTATACTCACGTGTTGTTTGTGTGCCATTTTAACCTACATATGCATCATTACAAGACATGGGCCAGGAACTTGCAGCCACATGTACAGCCAGACCTGGAAAGATTGTTCATATGGTTGATATTGTGCAGCCCTATTTAGCACACCTGTGTCCTAGGATATTAATGTTGTCTTTTTCCCTGCACAGGTATATCTGGCTGACATGTGCACCATTTGTCACATAAGTATCTCCATATTTGTTAATGTGATCCATAGTTGTCATGTGCTTCTGCTGCCTGTTAAGATTGTGGTGTACACTCATGTGTTGTTGCTTGTGTGCCGTGTTAAAATGCAGGATCCACAGTATGACAGATTATGCACACCCCAACCAGAGAGGTTGTACCTAATTAGGCAGTCTATATAGTTGCTACTTTTCACTATTGATAATTACATTTTTGGCCTTCACAACTACTTGGATCTTGGTCACCTGCAGAGGACACCTGCAATCTGCATGTCATCTGCACCCATCCAGTATGTGACTGTCTCATTTACTGTGTTGTATACCTCAGGTAGAATGCTACATGATGTCTTGTTTGTACTTATTAATGAATATTGTATGTCTATCTTTTTACATGACAGTGGCATTTCAACCCTCACCACCAGTGTTGGACTGAGAGGAGGACATGTCTGGTAGATTTTAGTTGTTGTATTGACCTCATCTGTCATATTCATTTGATATGTAAATTACATGGCATATCTGTTTTATATAGGGTCCCTGAACCACCTACAGCCATGATGACCTGGTAAGTCCATGTCCATGTACACCAGTCATGTAGCACACTAGCCGCATGTGTTATATGAAGGTCAGAAGCACAGACATGGAGAGGTTGTGTCAGAACTGGCTGTGCAGCATGACAGTGTGAAAGCCTTGTTATGGTGGTACTAGAGTAATGCCATTGATTAACTGGGTGTCACATACCCTAACTTAATTAGCAGATTACCTCCAGTCAGGAGAGGCAGAGTCTCCTCAGTAGACCCACACATGACTCTTCGACATAATTTTCTGTGCACAACATGTATGCACATCTGCTCATGGTCACTCAGCTGTGAGTCCAGCAGTCACATTCAGACTGTCACATCGCAGTACTGGTCCTACCCATACTGTGTCCCAAAATGCTAGTGTCACCACATCCAGATCTTTGCTACAGCACCATGGGCCAAGTATTTGTGGATGTGAGTGGTGCAGCCAGGACCACGCTGTAAGCTGTCAGTGTGAGTGTCCTAGATTGCATTAGACTAACACTGACAGTCAATCCAATGCATCTCCTATTCTGTTATTCCGGCCCTGTAGCAATGATGATTGCTGTTAAGACCACTGACTTGTCTATCTGTAGGTGATTTGTCATATGTCTGACGCCACAAGGTTTTCTGATCATTTATCTAACCTACATGGTTAGTTTCAAGTTGTGATATGCAGTACTTATTTGTCATCTCCATATGTTAGCACAGCTATTGAGGCCAATAATGCTATATGTGACTTCATGCTTCTTTGTCTGCATCTTGTGCTAGTTGAAACATTTCTTGCTGCCTGCCTTTCCCACATGAACACATGTGCCTCTGTGTGCATGCTTGTGTTACCTATGGCATTTTATATGGTATTACACATGCCTTACCCGCTGCACGCACTGCACTTCTGTGGACCACTTTACATTTTCAGTCTCCATGCTGACACATAGTTCCCGTGTGTGCCTTCCCGTATTTCATTGATTCCACACACATATATTTACCTGAGTTGCTGTATGTCTAACATTGATGCATGTCTCATGTCTGTTATGGAGTCACTGCCATTGATGCTCTACATGTTTGAATGTATTGTTACATCGCAATGATTCATGTTGCAGTAATAACCCATGCATTACAGCATTGCCTTTTGTATGATATTTCATGTCATACATAGGATGTGAGGCTTCTTGTGTTTATTTTCTTTTGACCAACCCTTGGAATGTTTGTAATTATTCATGCTGCTGTATGCTCTTTACTGAGTTGTAGCACAGTGTTACACATCACACAATGCTATGCCTGATGCATCAGTGTTACCCTATGCCCCCTGCTTTTTGGTAATGTTTGTGCTGATACATTCCCATACACTTCATGGGCCTATGTATTTGGTATAGCACCATGTGGATGTGAATGGTGCTAGCTATTTCATGGCCACTTTCTCATGCTAGTTATCTGCATGATGATATCCTATCTGTCCAATGATACCTTCTGTTGTGCACACCTCCTGCATCCCACACATTTGCCTCTGTGGTCTCCTTAGGTGATGTACCTTGTAGAAAGACTACCTGCTTAGATGTTTCTTTTGTATACATCCAGGTGTGTTACTAGCTGAGTGTTGTGTATATGTTCTTCCTGTTTAGTATGATGCTCAGTGTGGACAACTGAGAGCTTCTTTACATTAGTCATTAGCCATACTCTGTGCTGCTGCTATTGTGAGGCAACATGTGAACATAATTGATTAGTCTGTGTACCTTTGTACAAGTAGTTTGTCATTACTCAAATGTGTGTGTCAGATACTGTTGTGTTGCCTGAGCTAGGACATTTGTCTGCATCCTTCATTGCCCATGCCTATTTCATTTTCACTCCTGTGTCCCCCTGATCATGTTACAGCTCTTACATGTCATGATCAGACATTGGATGTTCTTGGGGTAGGTCACTCTCACCTGCAACTGCCTTTTCTGGTGTGTATTGTAGTGCACCCACAGATGTATCCAACACCTAAATCTTGCTTTCAGCATGCCAAACACATGTTCAATAGTGTTTCATGTTGCAGTGTGTGTTCTGTTGTATACATTCTTAGCAGGGTTTGATGGGGCTCTGTATGTCTGTATGGTGTCATTAGCCAAGGTTCCATTTGATAACCCCAGTCACCTGCTTATAGAAAGGAGATAACATATATTTAGTCCTCATGCTTACAGTTGACTGGCCTAGATTCTATTTACATCATAGTTTTGGTCTTGTACTTACCAGGTAGTAGTCCAACAGGAATGTTAGCACATTGGAAAAGGTCCCTGGAACACTTTATCTCCATATTACAGCATCATATACACTATTAGGGTGTGTTGCCATGATATTCGAAATGAGGCCATCTTCTGAGCATGGCAACTGTTAACTGAATAATGGCCACTCCTTTCTACTGATGTGTGATTCGGCATCAGGTATAGATGGGGTTTTAACTGGGACATGGGTACAGTCTATTGCACTGAGGAAATGGGTTAAGTTGGCTATGGCATAGAACTGTTGCATGGCATTTCTGCGCTCCATGGATGTTGTTGGGAAGTGGATATATTCATCCACCATGTTGCACATGTTACCAGAAAATATGAGAGGATGAGACTAGCAGCTATCTGGGACACTTTTATGACATCACGCATACACCGCTGACTTGTCCCAGAGGCCAGTGTACCTAGACTCAGGCACACTTTTCTTTCTGTAGTACTGGGTTACCCAGTAAACTTTGAGCAGACATGTGGGATGTGTATGTCCTGCACACAGACTGCACCAGATCCCTGTCTAATCTGTATCTATCTATTATTTCCTGGCCAGAGAGCTGACATAATGGTAACCTGCCTTGACTCATAGCTGGTTGCCTTCTGGAATTCATTTGCAAGTCATCTTCTAATATGTCTTGCAGCACCCAAGCTTGCTGTAGTACATTAAATGCAGGTTGCATTTTTTTTAAGTAAGGGTTGTGGCTTCCACAGGATTCCCTAAGAATATGTACAATACAGTGACAAGATAAAGTATATATAGCCTCTACCAAATGCTTTCAGAAAGTTTTGGTGAAGTGCTTTGACATATTTCAGTTATGTTGGACATGCCTATTGTGTTTAGGAATGTGTCGGGGCTGTACAGTGTCTATTATTATCCTACTGAACAGATAATTACTTGGTCTTGTTTTGACATATGTTATGAAACAGCATCTGCCAGTGATATACAGATGTCTTCCTTTGCCTTGGTTTGGAGGGTGGCTTAATGGCTAAGGTGTTTGTCTTACAAACCCAGACAAATGTAGTAGAAAAACCACAACAGCAATCCAGCAACTCCAAAGAAGGAATTTATTTCAAAACACCAGTTGTAGAAAATCTCTAGCGCCTCGGCCAAAAGCCTTTAACAGAGTACACTCAATAAAAAAACTCAAGGTATATATATATACCTAGTTTCCACTGTACTCCTGGATCTCTCCAAAGCATTTGATACCATTTCCCATACACATCTACTTACTCATCTTTCTAACCTAAATCTCTCCCAAAATTCCATCTCCTGGTTCTCAAGCTAACTAACTGACAGATCCCAAGCTGTGAAATGGAAAAAGGGCATCTCTCCCTTTCTACTTACCCCTACCAGCGTTCCACAGGGATCCATCCTAGGCCTTATGTTGGTTAACATCTTCATCAACATATTTCACCCTGCTATATCCAATGTCAAAATAATACAATATGCAGATGACTCAACTTTAGTCTGCTCTGCCACTAATCTCCCTGAACTCTTAACAAAGATGCAGTCTGCCTTCTCAACCACTGAGGCCTGGATGCACCAAAATAATCTCTCCCTAAATGCAAACAAATCCAAAATACTAATCTTCCTAACATCAAAATCATTCCGTTTTGACAAAACCTTTTCAAAGTTGTAAGCCAAAACAACTCATCTATTGAAATCATCTCCCATTCTAAATTGCTAGGCATCACCATAGATGAGGCACTGAAATATGACAACCATATTCTCCAAAACATAAAAAAAAAACAATCAAAAACTAGGGATGCTATATAGGAACAATCACTTCCTATCTCCCATATTAGACATACCCTCGCTTCCACTTTCCTCCTGCCCTCTCTAATGTACGGGGCACCTCTTCTAACCAATCTATCTGCATCCATTACTTCCAAATTAGAAATTTGCTATAACAAAATTTCCAGATTTGCCACTAATTCTTAAAACTCCTCACACCATTGTCTTTCCCTACACTCTCTACATTGGCTAGAACGTCCACACTATCCTAATTATCTCCAGATACCAACAGCTCATAGATTAATCTTTAACCCATCTAAATGCCCTGCCCTTACAAACATCCTTCTCCCTTATACCCATAACAGAACTCTAAAGTCTTCCCAATATAACTTAATCACTGTCTCTAAACCTAACCGTCCAGCAGGTCACCTACTCCTCTCTTTCTCCTTAACCAAAAAGTGGAACTCTCACCCTCCCTCCCTAAGATCTTTGCTGAACATAGAAAACTTCAAAACCGAACTTCACACCTTTTTACTTACTAATCGTAAATGTACTTGCATCTTACCAGCCTAAGTCATCCCTCCTTTAAATTCTTCTACTTCTAAGCTCATTTTCCACACTCTAATAATAACATTCTTTAAAAATCACTAACTACTTCCTAGATTGCTACTGTTAGTTCTTACAACAAGGTCAGGTCATTCAGACATAATAGTGTCTATAATCTAACAATGAGAACTGCCTTTCTCAGAACAATTTTGTAAATACTATTCTTTGATATGTAAATATTAGTAATTGTATTTCTTATATACTGTATATAAGATGTTTATATTCTGTTTTTATTTTGCTGTGTTTTCTATTTTGTAATGTTTGCTATAGTTGGAGCTTTTCTCCCCAGGCCTCCACTGAAAATGGGCTCCCTGAGTCCAGTGGACTTTCCAGGTCATCAAACTGGAAATAAATAAATAATAAACAAATAAATAAATAAATAAATGGTGTGAGGGATTTTACTTGTCATTTCTGATTTTATTCAGGATATGTGGACTTTAAGATGGCTCTGCTCAAATGCCATGTTATTTTCCTTCACCTTGCATCAAACTTACCTGCTAACACACATAAATACATGAAAACATACTCGGAGGCTCTAAATAAAAATCTGCAAAACCAACAGAGACCTCCACAGCAAACATCCAAGCAACCTCCACCCCCCCAACACAAACCATGAAACACATGCTTCACAAAACCAGTGTGCCATGCAATCACAGCCCTTAAGTCAAAATAACATACCCAACATACTAGTAATAGGTGAGTCTATAGTCAGGCACACTGACGTCCCACTCACTAGGCTGAATAAGGAGAAGGTTACTGTTAGCTGCCTGTCAGGTGCCAGGATAAGCCACATAACACAAGCACTCAGGTCACTCTAGAACAAGTACAAATATGACTCTGTCATTGTCCATGTAGGTGTGAATGACCTGAGCCGTACCTCCCTGGACTACATGAAAAGAGACATGGAAGAGCTCTCTGATCATATAGCCCAGGCTGGTATGACCCTGACCCTGAGTAGCATCCTGCCCTCACCAAGAATGATACCACGGTATAAAGAAAAAATTCTCGATTTCAAAAATTGGCTAAGTTTCTGGTGTCATTCAAAGGGGATCCAGTGTCTGTCCGCCTGGGATGACATGCTCGACAAACCACTCTGCTTCGCTAGAGAAGGTTTTCACCCGTCACCCTTAAGCTTTTGAATACTGGCCAAGGCTCTTGCCACCCCCATAGTGCCTTTTTTAGGCAATGCTCAAAAGACAAACCCACCGCCGTAAATAGCACAGTAACAAAAAACTGTGGGTAATGCTACTCAATGCCAGAAGTCTAAACCTCAAAATGCATGCACTCGAGGCACTCCTCAGTATGGAGAAATTCGATATATGTGCAGTAACAGAAACCTGGTTTAAGGCTCCAGAGAGCACCCAAGCACTACCAGGCTACAACTCATACCATACATTTCGGCCACAGAACCCAAACCGAAATACAAAATGCGGAGGCGTATCCATATTCATCAAGGATACCCACACCTCCAGGTTAGTGGCACAGCACGATGCTTCAGAGATTATCCACGTGCAACTAACAATGGGCAAAACTTCAATTCAAACTGTAGCTTGCTACAGTTCACCCACCATGTCCCAGGACCCCCATTCTGCATTTCTGGAAACACTGGGAAACATAAAGGTCCTACAAAACACCCTAATATTGGGTAATTTCAATTACCCAAACATTAACTGGGAGAACTACTTTAGTACTAACTCCCTTGCCCAGCTTTTCCTAGAACTTATAAACTCAAATGCCCTGTTTCAACTGGTCAACACTCCGACCAGAGGTGACAACATATTGGACCTGGTCATCATCAACCTGGATGACCGGTGTTCTACACCAGAGGTCAAGCCCTCACTGGCTATATCTGACCATAAACAAATCATTTTGGATATCCATATTCTGCCCCCACCCCCGGACAAGAAAACCACCATGAAAAACTTTTCAAAAGCAAACTTCACGTTACTTAAGACTGAGGTGGAAAGTTTTAAAGCCCCCATGCTAAAGGATAACACTGTCCAAGTTGCAAAAGCATTTACTAATGCATTCTAAGGGTAGCTACAAGAACGCATGGATCGTGCCATCCCAAGCAAAACCAAGACTCACTCCTCCAAGAAAAGGAAACCAGTCTGGTGGACTCCTAACATAAACAAGCTATACAATAGAAGGAGGAAACTAGTACATAAAAGAGTAAAATCCCAAGAAGGGAAGACATCCCTAATCAGTATCAGCAAGAAACTACGATCCCTCATAAAATCATCCAAGGTGAGCTTTGAAAGAAAAATTGCCAGGGACTCCAAAGATAACCACAAGGCATTCTGTAGCTATGTCAAGAATCTGAGTGGCAATGCTCAGATCTGCTCAGAGTTAGTGCAGAATGGCCGAAAATACACTGAACCAACCAATATCGCCAACATCCTGGCAGACAGGTTCAGCGCAAACTTAACCCCCTTCACCAGAAGAATGTAGAGTCCCTGAAATCACAGACACTCAGGTTAAAACAGCCCTCTCCAAAGCCAAAAACACAGCATCAATGGGACCGGACAGTGTCCCAGGCTGCGTCCTACATGAGCTCAAAGACAAAATAACCCCTCACCTAAACACACTGTTCAAACTCAGCCTCTCCACAGGCTACATATCCATAGAGTGGTGCACAGAAACGGTCATTCCACTCCGCAAAGGTGGAGCCACAACAGACCCCGGGAACTATCGCCCTATATGCCTGACTAGCTTGGTCTGCAAGGCTATGAAGTGCATCATCATGGAACTCATTAACAGAGACATTGGGAACCTCCAAACACTGGACCATACCCAGTTTGGCTTTCTTAAGGGCAGATCATGCCTCCTAAACCTGATGGACTTCTTTGAGACAGTTACCAAGGCTATAGACGAGGGAAAGGTGGTACACACAGCCTACCTAGACCTCACTAAGGCCTTCAACACCATTCCCCATTCTGGTATTATGGACAAGCTCACCAGCCTGAACATAAACCCCTATATCACAAGATGGGTTGTAAACTGGCTCACGAACAGAACCCAAATGGTGAGAGTTGTGGGAGCTAGGTCTGACTCTAAACCAGTTACAAGTGGCATTCCCCTGGGCTCAGTCCTAGGACCCCTCCTGTTTGGCATATACTTCTCAGAGGTACAGCCAAGGACAGGAGGACTATGGCTGACCAAGTTAACAGACGACTGCAAACTAGGGGCTATAATTGACTCTCTGGCTGACACAGACATCCTCCAAAAGGGTCTCACTGAGACGGATACCTGGTGTCAAAATCATGGCCTCAAGCTAAATGCCAAAAAGTGCATGGTCATCCCCTTTGGAAAAAACAAAGTACCCACAAACTACCACATAGGTGGTAGTCCCCTAAATATGGAAGATGTAATAAGGGATCTGGGGTCCCAAGTAGATAGTAATCTCACCTTTGATAATCACATTGCCATAGTGGTTAGAAAATCCTTCTACGTGGCCCACCTAATCACAAAAGGGTTTGCATCCAGATCAAAAGAGGTCATTGTGGTCCCTCTACTCATCACTTATCAGACCCATAATAGAGTACAGCACCCCATTTGGGATGTGCCTTACAAGACACCTGCAACAGCTGGAAAGACCACAGAAGTACCTCACCAAGAGGGTCAATGGCCTCAAATAGATGCCCTTTGCAGCTCGACTGAAGAAACTCTAGTTGTAGTCGGTTGCATACCGCCTAATCAGAGGTGATCTCTGCCTGATATACAAGGCCATGTCCAACCCAGAATTGATGGTCATGCTCCACCTAAAGAAAACCTTATCCCCCCGAGCCACAAGCTCTAGGAATCAAAACCTCACCGCAACAATAAATATGACATGCTGGAGGGATAGATTCCTATCCCAGAGACTTCCCATGCTTTGGAACAAGATCCCAATCTACGTTAGGCAGAGCACCTCACTAACACTCTTCAAAAGAAACCTTGACGTGTGGATGGGAAACAGAAAGTTTACCTCAGGGATCACTTCAGTGGCTCTGCTGGACAGAGGCTCAGGGAACTAATCTAAGTGGGCAGCGAAAGCCAGCACATTCTGGCTAGGCTTATAAATTCCTTCAGGCAGATAGCCTAGTACCCACCTATGAACCTATGAACAGTGTGGTTGGCATAGGCTATTTCCAACTGTCCAATGTATTACTGTACTAATTAAATGAATATTTTATGAAAATTAATTTTCTTTAGTAGACATGTATATTAGTAGCATCCAGGGGCAAAAATTGCTTATTGTTTAAGCAGAGAACGAAAATTACACAACAGTAATCACACTTTCAAATTCCTCTGTCACTTTATCTTGAGCCAATTTTCCATATAGACTAGATATCCCCTGTTAAGCTGCATAGGAAATATCACTGACAGTTTTTACTTTATGTGTCTATTTTCTTTATAACAATGACTCTTGAAGAAACTGAATGTATGAGCTATTCATTCCATGGCAGACTAGTTAATGATATCCTGATAAAAGCATCTGTACCTTTAAATAACCTTGCTTTTTCAGAATTATATCAGTTATACTGTTTTAACAGGTATAACTGTATGTAAGAGAATTATTGCTTAAACTGATAAAAACACAAAATAAATACTTACCCTATATGCAAGGTGACCACTATAAACATGGACTATTTTCTGTGTAGGGAGACCATTGTAAGCATGAAATAATGACCGGTCTTATAATGTGATAAGCACTCATTCCCACTTTCCATTTTTGTATAATCATTGCATCTCTGTACATTCATCAGATTAGCTGCATACCAGTATCCTTTTGATCTCCATACATTCTCTGCATAAATTACTACTGCATGTAGGAGACCAGTTTGTTGAGGTGGAAAGGAAAGTTAATCATGGCATTTTGTCTAAGGCAAAACATATTAGCTGGGATTCTATCATTGGTATGACAGCCACTATTACTAATTTCACATTATTTCAGTAAGAAACAGTTTATTAAATGATTTTTAAAAATATGTATTGACACAGCAGCTGTTTCTGAAGTACAGAAACATATGAGTGCATTCATCTAGACAGACTTGAGTGCCTTATCCAGCAAAGAAGTGTGCAGTACTTGTCTTTTTCTTTAGTAAACACATAAATGGCAGCATTCATAGTTGTTAAAATGTTATTTTATGGAGTGAGCTGGTGACATTTTAAGCATGAAAGACACCACTGAAATCCAGCATCAAAATTCTTGACTGCAAAATGCATAGGTATACAAGCAAAAAAAAAAGTTCATGAAAATTGTTCACACATCTGCTTTGCTTGTTTCCTTCTGTAAATAATAATGCATTAGAGATGAACAATAATGCATTATGGATAGTGACCAGGTTCGTAATAATAACATTTGAGGTTGGGTGAGAAAAAATGTATATAAGCAATAGGGGAATTATGAGACATTTGTTCTGCTACTTTAATTTTATTGAGACTGTTCTCCAACATTTCTAATTGAATATATCTAGTGTTCCTTTGTCTGCTCCCCAGTATAATAAAATTCTGTGTACATATAAGAAGTGGCTGTGATATTCTTATAGATCATTATAAATGCTCAGAGTGCACTTATTTTAACAATGTGTTAGTACCTGTTTTTCTCTTATATGAGTGTTACAATGTGCACACCTTGTGAAATAAGAGCAAAGGTAATGGATGTATTAAATATGGACTTCTAGGAAGACTGTGTAATGCTTTACAGAAAAGCTATACTTCCTGACAGCAGAGAAAATGGCACTGCCAGGAAAATTGCTCTGGGCCATACATTAATGCACATCGCTTGTCACTGGAAATGAGCACTACACATTACAACAAGCACTCCCTTGGTCTGCAGAAGGTCGATGATGCAGCTTTGTCCTTTGTTGATTAATGATAGTCCTATCCACAAGGGAATAGGAAACAATGAGTTTTGATTTCACTGTCCTTCTACCTGATATGTTTCAGTTCACCTTCAGGCCTTCATCTCCCACTTGTGATAAACAGAAACTCTTTCAGAATCAAAATCAGTGAATGAAATAATGTCAGCTACACTGCAGAAAGGAAAAGTAAACAAGAAAGAAAAAAAAACATTGCAGGTGATATTTTTATAGATTAAAAATCATTTGCAACACTGTTTTTTAAGTGATGACATTTCTTCTGGTGAAATAAGTAGCATCGTAATCCATTAAAGGGGTTCCCTCATTTTTTTAGTTTTCTGCTTTTATTGTTCTGCATCACTGACTGTGTTTAACATGGTTAGTGCAGTTTGATTATAAGTCTTGCAGATATAGCAATACAGTGAATAGATTATTTAGTTTTCTTGACATAGCCAGAAACAAACACACACACACACACACACACACACACACACACACACACACACACACACACACACACACACACACACACACAAAACTCTCCTATAGAATAAGTAAAATACAGTCCATCTTGTTAGAAATGTGGGAGTTATAATGTCAACCTTAAATATGTCAGTATCTTGTTCTCTGCAATGTATTTACCTGAACATTTATTGTAAGAAGCAAGGTGAGGCCGATGCCAATGAGGAGATGTATTTACCTGAACAAACTCAATGTAACAGCAACAGCAGCAGTGCACTCTGTTGAGTTATATAATACACAGCTGGTGACAGCGGCACGACAGAACACATCTGTAATATTCTTCTCATATTTATTTATTTGACATTTGTTGACCAGGTTAGTCCAACTGGGCTAGAAGTCCATTTTCAGTGGAGACCTGAGGAGAAAGGCTCCAATACAGACAATTTATAGTACATACTGTAAACTTCACTCTCCAATATGGAGAAATTTACAATACATAAGCTACAGATACTGAGAAGTCAGATACATAATGATAATGATATAGAGAAGTATAATACACATGATAGAAAAAATAAATGTTTACACTGCAATTGAGCTTTCATAGACAGTGCTATTGATACAGTGGATGTGATTATAATAAAGAGAAGTATTTAGACATGAGCAAACAATATTTACATACATCCATGTAGAGAAGAAGTAGAGCTTAAGGGTGAATTAGTTTAGAAAGACTATGAGTAAAGGGAGAAAACTAAGAGGTGGTAGAGTAAAAAGTCTGTGTAGTTGGAGAGAAACAATACGGTGATGTAGAATTCATTAGTGTGGTAGGTTATTTGGGGTCATGACAGGGGCAAGATGTGTTGTTAAGTAGGTAAAGTTTAAGTTCTTTTTTGAAGTGTTTAGGATGGTGAATGGATCTAATGTGTACAGGAAATTTGTTGTAAGCTTGGGCTACAGTGCATTTGTAAAGTACTTTGCCAACATTTTTGTATGATTGGTAAATATCAAGGAGTTGCTGATTGGAGGTGCAGAGAGTACGATTAGGGGTGCAAGAGGATACCTAAGAGGAGAGGGAAGGGCAGGTAGATGGTCTGTATAATGCAGAGTGTGAGATTTAAAGCTGTGATAGAAGGAGTTGTTGGGGGAACTTCAGCCTTTAGAGAGAGCCGAGTGCAAGACAGTGTTGAGAGTTGTAAGGTGAGTTGGTGATAAATCTGCCTATTTTCTGGTAAGTTTGTTGTAG
The DNA here is from genome assembly GCF_019279795.1 of Protopterus annectens. NCBI lineage: Eukaryota > Metazoa > Chordata > Ceratodontiformes > Protopteridae > Protopterus > Protopterus annectens. The sequence goes on from NC_056743.1 coordinate 989,200,396, forward strand.
TTTGGACAAGGTTGTAGACTGTATGTTAGTTAGGATTGGCATGGCATAGAGAAGGGAGGGGAGAAGGAAAGCATAAGCCAGTGGATGTCTAGCATTAGAAGTTAGAAAGTAGACCACGTTTTTGATGTTTTTTTTATGCTTTGAAGGATATGTAAGTTACATTTTAGTTCTTAATCAATGATGGTACCTAGGAGCTTAGTGTGGGGTTCAGGATGAATGACGGTCTTATTGGAGGAAGTTATGACAAAGGTTGATTTGGGATGAGAGAAAGACCGAGGGAGAAAAAGCAAGAGTTTTGTTTTTTGGGGGATTAAGATGAGCTGATTATCAGGCAGCCACTTTTCAATGGATAGAAAGGTGTCTTGGGTATGAGCATGAAGCTCTGAGATGTCACTGGAGACAGAGATGAGAGTGGAATCATCAGCATATTGAATTAGGGAGGATTGATTACAAGCTGTGTGTAGCTCATTTGTGAAAATGTTAAACAGGCGGGGACCCAGGATGGAACCTTGGGGTACATCAGATGTGACAGGAAGGGAGAGGGAGCAGAAGGAGAGCCATCTGACAGATTGTAGCCTATTGGAGAGGTAACTGGTAAACCAGGCAAGGGAGGGAGTAGAGAGATTGAGGTTAGCAAGTTTAGATAAAAGGATAGGATGAGAGACAGTGTTAAAATCTTTGGAGAGGTCAAGGAAAAGAGAGGATACAAGGTGGTTGTTTTCTCTGGCCTCAGCTACTGTATGAGTGAATGATAAGAGGGCAGAAGCTGTGCTGTGGTTTGGTCTGAAGCCATGTTCAATGGGTGTGAGAGGGTTTTCCTATAGGAGAAAGTTTAGCAGCTGAGTATAAATGCATTTTTCAAGTATTTTTGATAGAGGGGAAAGGATGGCTATGGTGTGTATAGTAAGATGGGTCAGTAGAATTCCCTTCTTTATACAAAGAGATGGTAAAGAAGGATTTCCAAATGTCGTGGACTGTAACTTCTTGAATGGATCTATTGATTAGCAGGTATACAGGATAAGCTATGGATTCAGCAGCTAGTTTGAGGAAGTTAGGTGGGATATTATCAGAAGAGGGAGAGTAGGGTTTGAGCTTAAGCAGATATGATTAGACAAAGGCAGTAGGAATAGATTGAAAGATGAAGAAGTTTTTATTAAGTGGGTTGGAAGGGGTAGGAGGGGTGTTTGTGTTGTGGTTAGTTTGTGTATGTTTTTGGACATTTTCAATGAAGTGATTATTGAGAAGGGTAGCAGTTTCTAGAGGAGTCTTATTTGGGAAAGGAGAGTGAGTAGAAGGTCAACCAAGCTGGAAAATGTTAATTGATGGTCCAGAATTTACATGGGTTTGATTTACAGTTGATTTGAGGAGAGTTGTAGTAGGATTTTTTTATCATTGTTGATTTGCTTTTTGACAAGGTTCGTGAGTTATTTGTAGTTCTGGAGAGTGGATTGTGCTTTGGTTTTATCCTAGACTTTCCAAGAGCTATCTCTTCTGTGAATAAGAGTACAGATTTCCTTAGAAAGCCAGGGGGCATAATTAGGTTTGATTCTAATTCTTCTGGAGGGGGTGAAGGAGTTGAGAGTATCTAGGGAAATGTGATTACATTTTTGCACAGCATCATTGAGGGTGAGCTGTCAGGGGAACAACCAGTCAATGCTGGATAGTATGGAGTTAAATACATTAGCATTAAAATTAGAGAGTTTAAGGCAGTCTCTATAAGAGTAAGATTTGGGTAGGTGGGCAGAGTGTCTTTGGATATAGGTGGAAAGATGAACACTTAAGGTGTCAGGTAAGATACAAGGGCTGTGATAGAGGTTCGGTGTGTTAGTGAGGATCAAGTTGATAGTTGGATTGGTGGAAGAGGATTTTTGTATCTGGCTAGGGGATGTTACCAGTTGGTGGAAACCATGTAAGTTCATACTGATTTGTGTTGAGTTAGTTGTTAGTTTTGACCAGTCAATATTGATGTCACCAAGGATGAGGGTTTCATTGTGGGAAAACCAGGATTGGATATGTTCAAGGGTTGCAATATTATTCCCTGGGGGGATATATATGGAGGCAATTGCACATTTCTTGTGAGAGTTTAGATGGCAATTTAGGATCATCAGTGCAGCTGGCTGTAAGTTGGGAAAAGGGATGGTTATCGAGGAGACATTAAGATTGTTAGAGTAGAGGATGGCAGCACTACCTCCCTTTTTGGGCAACTGTCACAGCAGTAGATATTATAGCCCAGTGGTAGTATTTCATTGTTTGTGATATGGGGTATTAGCCAGGTTTTAGATAAGTCTAGAATTTCTGGGGAGGTATTGACTGACTATCCAGGTGTGAAGCTCTCCGATTTTGTTAACAAGACTTTGAATATTTAGAGAATAGATAGGTTTTTAGGGGAATAGGTGAGATGACAAGGGGGTTGGCAGGGTGGTTGATGAGGAGAGAGGAAAGCAGAGGAAGAGTTGTGGGGTCTATACTTAAGGGAAGGACAGAGGGGGCTGGGGTTGGGATGGATGTCCTCGGAGAGGAGTATGGTATTAGTGTGAAGCTTAAGTGGAGCTATCAGTGTGTACAGTTTGTAATATTTTGGTTTGGGTTTATTGGATTGAGTGTAGTACTAAAATAAAGTAAATTTGTGAAGACAGATCTTGGAGAAGTTAAAGAGAGATGGTGATATTGTAATGGAGTGAGAGGTATTAAAAGATGTAGGGGTAGATGAGGTGGAGGAATATATGTAAGGGTGGGAAAGGTAAGTGTGGTAGGAGGTTAAGACTGAAAGAAGCATGAGGAATACAATGGAAATGTATAAATGTATTGTGAGATAGTGTAGTGTAATTGTGATGTAGGTTGGAGGAGGATAGATGAAAACAGGAAGTGATGTAATTAAGTGTAAAAGTCTCAGCTTGGGAGTGGTTAGGGGGTGGGTGTGAATGGGGGTGGGGTAGGATAGGGGAGCTGATTGAGCCTGAGTGAAGAGAGGGTGAACGGAGCAGAGCTACAACAGGAAAAACTGTAGAATCCACACAAAAAAATCAGAGAAGCAGGTAAGTATAGCAAAAGAGAACAAAGAGGTAACAGGCATAAAGATATCTCCTTATGAGTATTCAGAAAAATCAAAAGTGTATTCCCACCTGTGTATGCATGAAGAGAATGCATGATATAACCAGATCATTGTGTAAAGGTACGGTATTGAGCATGCTACTACTGATCCCACTTGAGAAATGAAGCTGGTTTGTCATTACACCAGAAAGGGAGGCATGAAAAATACTGAAGTGGCTTGTGTCATGGTCTCTGAGTTTTCTGTGCCTCAGCACTTACCCCTTGGAGCTTGAGGTGTTTAATGCCAAATTGGTAGTTAATGGTAATACATATATTGAGCCAGTGGACATAGCTAACCTCCTAGCCAACAGTTTTGGTTAAAATTTCACTCCCCTGTCCCCACCATGTGTACTTCATGATATCCCTACCACCTAACCCCTACCTTGTATCTCTAAAGATCATGTCATAAATGCCTTCTCTTAGGCCAAAAACACAGCATCAATGGGAACTGATAACATCCCAGACTGCATCCTACATGATCTCAAACAAGAATTAGTATCACCATTGGCTACTCTTTTCAATCACAGTCTAAGCACCGGCTTCATCCCAGCTGAATAGAAAACAGCCACCGTTATCCCCTGCACAAAGGTGGTGCTTTTACTGACCCTGGGAATTACAGACCTTTTAGCCTGATGATCCTTATCTGCAAGGCCATGTAGAGATTCATCATGGATCTTATCAACAAAGATATAGGTAATCTCCAAACACCAGATCCTACCCAGTTTGGATTTGACAATGGGAGATCATGCTTGTTAAACCTGTTGGACTTCTTCAAGACAGTCACACGGGCCCTGGATGAGGGGAAATCTATGCATACAGCCTACCTAGATCTGGCCAAGACATTTGACATTATTCCTCACTTAGACATCATTGACAAATTCTCCCAACTAGACATCATCCCTTATATTGTAAGGTGGATTTTGAAATGGCTCTATGATAGAATCCATGCAGTCAAAATAGGGAAATCCAGCTCCAACAGGAGACCTGTTACCAGCGGTGTTCCACAGGGATAGGTCCTGGGAATTCTACTGTTCGCAATCTATTTCTCTGAGGTACAAGCTAAAACCAAGGGACTGTGGCTGGCAAAGTTTGCTGATGACTGCAAACTGGGTGCGGTCATAGAATCTCCAAACAATGTCAACATGCTTCAAGAAGCTCTTATGCAATGAATGATTCATGCCAAAGTCATGACCTCAAACTCACTGCAAAAAATGTATTATCATCCCTTTCAGCAAGAGCGATGTTCCTGAAAATTACCACATCAATGGCAATACCCTAAGTACACACTCAGCAGTGAGAGATCTGGGCCCTTAGGTTGACAGCAACTTTGCCTTTGATCACCATTTTTCCAGAGTGGTAAGAAGGAAGTTCTGTATGGCTCACCTCATAAATAAGGGCATTGCCTGAAGAAAAAGTTAAGTTTTAACCTCTCTGTAGTCTTTACTCATTAGGCCAATAATTGAAAATGACCCCCCTTTTGGCATGTATCTTTAAAAGCACCTGCAGCAATTAGAGAGATCGCAATGGCTCCTCACAAAGCAAATTCAAGGTCTTTAGAAGCTATCCTATGTGGATCAGCTGAAATCACTGGCACTTTATTCTGTTTCATACGGACTACTCAGATGTGATCTTTGCCTTGCATATAAGGTGATCTCTGACCCTGCTTTATTGTAAATGTTGCACATCTGTAGGTCAAATTACACATGTGTTACTGTCTCTTAAGACCTAAACCTGATATGCAACATGAATAGAACCTGCTGGAGGGACAGATTTGTCTCCCAGAGGTTAACACACCTTCACATCAAACACAGCACCTCACTGGCCCTTTACAAACAATCTGTGCAATTAGATGGGTAACCATAAATCCCCACCCCCACCCCCACCCTGCAGGATCCACCTGTGTCCCTCTTGGACATGGCCAATAGGTGCTGATCATGGTAACAAGGGTAAAGTTTGGCTAGTCTTGTAAAGGACCTTGGGCTATTAGCCTAGTAACTTCCTATGATCGTTTGATCCTATGACCCTCCTGGAAACCAGACTTGTATGACTGCATTAGGAAACAGCAACTATGGAGGTGGTCTTGATGCACAGTGATGAGATTGCATATGATGCAAAGAAGTGTCAACATGCATTTTTTTGCAGTGAGTTTGAGGTCATGACTTTGGCACCAATCATTTGTTGTGGAAGAGCTTCATGAAGGATGTCAGCAATGTAAAATAAATGGGATCCACAAGGTCCTGCATGTCCTAGATTTGGCTAGACATACATTGCTAAGAATTCAAAGTGCAAGATCCCTGACTAGATGCACAAGCAAGCATATATGGGGTGGGAGGGACTGAGGCCTGTAAACCCTCTGGTAAGTTAAAACAATGAATGAATGTTATGCAGCTATTTAAATACTCTGCTCTAGATGGTTAGTTTACAGGCTGTGATACCCAATGACCAGCTTTTAAGTTACACGTTTTTGTAGTAAATATGCAATGTGATCCTTCAGCAACATTATTTGCCAGCTTTAACAACACAATTGTTTCCATGACCTAATTATACCTGTGGAGAAGCATTAAAGGATTTGGAATCAAGACATTTCACTAAGGCAGACCAACTTGTCACCAGAGAACTTGTGGCACAACTCTTCCTTCTTTCCTGTGGTGCACAACATGGCTGTGTTATTCCCCTCTCTTTATTTTAGCTGTAGAAAACTGGCATCTCTCCTAAGAAAACAATAGTAGCTCAGTGGCATTGCCTTCTACTTCAGCTTTGCATATTCCTTAAGGTGTTTTGTGTGTTATTGTGTGATATGGGTCTTGAACTAACATTCTTCTCTCATCTTAGTATGTACAGTATGAAACAGATTTGTCATCTCTACAGGTTTTTATGCCAGCAAGATGAGATCTCAGCTTTCTCCACTGATTTGAACATGAGAATAGCAGATAAGTTTCAAAAAATACACAATGTAATTGCCTTTAACAGGAAAATGCTTAGGTAATATGAGTCATAAAATTTCCTTTGATTTTGTCTGAGGGTCAAAGACCTCTTGGTTTTCTACAAAAATACTACAAATTCCAATGTCTAAATGAGAAATGGGGCCCCTAGGATTTCAATGTTACATTATATCTTCATATTTCAATTTGGTTTTATTTACTAGTGTTATACCCAGGTCAGTAGGATTATACCTTTAAACAGTATTGACTTGCTAATAAACTATGAGGAAGTGTAATAAATATGATGTGGAGGCATTGGATGTTTGACCTGTGAATACAGATTCTAAGCAGTTGCACAGTGGTTGAATGCAAGATGTATGAGACAAGATGATTTTTTTGCCCTCCCCCTAGCAATACCCTGTTTGATGGCTTCACTGCTGACACTCAGTTATTCCATTTATTTCTCAGCTGTGGGAACTGTGCACTCCCAGTCTAAGCAAGAGCCTCATGAGACATTCATTCCTTCCTACCTGGGAATCCCTAGTGACCTCTCCATTGCATAACAAGAGTAAGGTGGTATGGAGCAGGACAGCTTGCTGTTCCTATGTATGCGGCTTACTCTCTTCCCATTTGGGGAACCACCCTCCTCCTCAGAAGCTTTACAAAGCCTGTTGTTGCAGAGCTCCAAGGGGGAGCATTCCTGAACATGCTTGATTCCCTTCAGTTTACTGCTGTGCAGCACCTTGACAACATAGGCTTGGCTATCTCAGTCTCCATTAGGTTTTTCCCTGTGCCAAGCTACATTCCTGCCCCAAAGATGGGTAAGCCAGCAGTGGTCACTCTCTCCTGTTCTCAACAGCAAACTCCTAAAACTGCCTGTGCCACTAATCGAAGCTAGGTCACCTGTGACATAATCAACGCTTTATCCCTCTATTACATGGAGCTGACTAAAGGGTCACAGGAATTTTAGGTAGCACATAAACTTCCCATCTGTGAAAATTAATGGCTCAGCTATGTAGTATTTAATATGGATTGCAAGAGGTAAGAATTCCTATGCTGAGATGTGTGTCAGGTTTTAATGTTTTTTGAGGATGGAGCGAAGGAAGATGAAGGAGTAAAATTACTTGTGTACTGGTATCCCCAGTTAAAAGCAGTCATTTAGCTTTTGGCCTACTTAACACTCAAGTGAAACTTTTTAAATGGCAGAAAGCAAGTATCAATACTTAGCCAATGAGACCTTTACTAAAGGGCATCACTTTGTCAGTTGTATAAGGGAATGCTCAATAAAAAAATATCCTTTTTTGTAACATCTGACAGCCCTGGAATTATGATCTTCTCAGCACATTATCAGACAAGCAGTGGGTGGAAACCTTGAGTATAGCATTGAACTTTTAGAACCACTAACTAGCCAGTACTAATTTTAAGATGCAGAAATAGTAGACCCAAAAGTAGAGGACTGAGAAGAACAAACAAATACTGAAACATCAATCCATCATATTTGCACATAATTTACAAATGTACTAAGATTATGCCCTACTGTTTGAAATTAAAGGAGAAAGTAATAAATGCAACAAGAACTCACCTACCCCCCCCCCCCCCCATGAAGCTTGTTTTTGAATTTTAGGAATCCTATATTTTAAGACTAACTTGAAGACAGCTGTATGCTTATGATTAAGATGAAAGATTTGAGTATTTACAGCACTTATCTGGGGTCTCAGTTTTTTTCAGTACAGAGGTCTATAATGCACTCTATAATTTGAATATAAAATTGTAAAATCTTTATGTTTAAATTAATGTTTAAAAAGAGGTTAGAGTATAATTGATTAGCAATATATTCTTTTAGTTTTGAACATGGTATGATTTATTTTCTTGCGCAATGTGCACATGGTTTATACGAGATGCAAATATTGATATTTTAGCTGTTACATGAGCTATTGTTCCTTTTATATTGTACTGTTGATTTCCTTACAACGTTACATTCTTTTTAATAACAATTGCCATTATAGGATAACAAACACACTGTTGCCTCTCATTTTCCAGAGTTCAGCTGTACTTTTTGATTGTCAGTTTAGCAACACCATTGACCACTAACTCTCCCATTCTACAAGAGAGAACCTTAATGCACAGTTGAAATAAAGGTGGAATAATTTGTCTCTACAAACCTCCAACATCCTAGCTGGCCTGGTACTTCAACAGTGGCAGGGTGTACAAATGTAATATGTGAGAAGACATATTTCAGTGGGAAGCTTCTTTCTGGAATAAGTGTTCTACAGCAGATATTTGTGATAAATGAAGTTTAATGAACTGCACTGCAATTTTAAGGACAGGTGCAGGGTCCTGTATGCTTACTTCCATTATGTCTAGCCTTCAGATTCCTTCTACATCCCTTCTAAGCATCCATAAGTCCCCACTTCCTGAGTAAAGTAAGACACTAATGCAACTGACATATAAATGGCAGTACATCCTTCCTCAGGCTGCAGCAATATAACTTTATACTACTTTATACTATGACAAGCAGCATTTTGGGAAGGAGTATCACACTCTATTTTAAATATGTTTTAAAGGCAGAAGTAATCTCTAAAGCAGATACCTGTGGGATAACTCACAGCTTCTGTCTTCTTTGAACCATGCATGCCCATTCTGATTACCTCCTTCTGGTATGGCATCTGTAGCTTGCTTCAGCTTATCTCCCACCCCTAATTTCCCAGCTACCCCTGAATCATTACATTTATAGGTAATGTTCTTCACCTAGTATTCTTGCCTACTTCCTACCCCTCTTAAAGGCATATGCACACCTGTAGAAACACCTGCCCATTAGTAATAACACACACACACACACACACACACACACACACACACACACACACACACACACACACACACACACACACACACACACACACACACACACACAGATTCTAAACAAGCAGTCTGCAATTTAGCTACCACAAAATTCTCATTTAACATTTTAGTTGCAAACCTGCACCCCTAACACACTCTTACATAAAATCTCTTGCCAACTGTTATGAAATAAACTCCTTTCACTTGCAGCAACAAGTCATCAATACTGCAGCCCAACAAAATGCCAACAATATCAGAACATCCACTTAACTCACCTGTATTCTCACCAAACATGATTCCATCAATGGATTATTATAACCATCACCTGCCAGCCATACTTCTGTTATTATACAACACCCTAATGTGCTATCCTTAAACAAATTCCCAAACCTTCTCTTTGCACTAGTGCACACAAATCATCTCACACCACACTACATTATACTCAACCACCTCTTTTATAAACACACCCTCACCAATCCTTCCTACCCACCCTCTCCAATGAACATCCCCCAATTGTACCCTTAACAACCGTGCTCACTAATTCATACGTTATATGAATCCCTAAAAACCACCAAAAATATACAAATTCACTCTCATAATTCTAATAGTACTCCTTTCCAGAGCTATCAAACCTAACAGATAGCTCTTCTCACTCTCATGTTTCCTAATCAATGCGCAGGAAATAAAACGGACCATATCAGTGTCATTATCACCCAGCACAACCCAGGCATCATAGCAATCACAGCATCATGAATTAAAAAAAAAAACACTCCCCCAATACACCACATATTTCTCAACTATGACTACCACTTATATGCAAGACAAGGACTTTAAAATAGTGCCTGAACCCTCCTTATTGTCAAATCCCATCTCAAGATCCAACTTCTTACTCAGGCTAATCTTAGTATGGACACCCTAACAAACTGGTTACTAGTCAGCACAACCATAAAACATAACAGATCACTCCAATTGGCATTAGCTTACTTCTCACTCCCATCTTCCATAGACAAATTCAACATCCTGTTACAAAATATCCACCAAAACAAATATACATTGCTTGCTGCTTATTGAGGACTTTAACCTTAACTCGCTGTGCCCAATCCACAATGACATAACAGAACTTCTCAAGAAGTCCAGCTACCCACATGTCCAAATCTAAAAACTAATTACGAGTCCTAGACCTAATATTCACTGACCATTCCACACTAGTCTCTGATGTAACTATCCCTCCACCATCTTTCAGTGACTACTGCCCCATCACCTTTCAACTAGATTCCCTTCCCCATCAAAAATCCCTCCACAGCTGCTCACTTTTATAGCCAAATCAGACTCTGGTATCAAAAAAACTAAAATCCATCCTCAGCACCCAAAAGTGGACTAATATTCTAAATGCAACCAAAGCCAATTTTGCCGCAGAATTAGTTTTGTTTACTGGGAAATTCCTTCTAGAAACTAAAATGTCCAGTTTTGGGGAAAAGCTCCAAAACAAGGATAGAAATACATTTTTGACAATTCAAAATAAAAACAGTCAACATAAATAAATTACAAAATATTTCAAAGCAAATAGTCAACAAGCATTATTTACAAAGCATATCAAATTGAGGAAATACATGTTTTCAAGATATTACGAGCAGAATCAAAACTACTAAATCAATTCACTTGTATAGCATTCATAGTGGATGGAGTAGAACTGCATACTTGAAACTGTAATTGTGGTACAGCTGCATTTTTTATTAGTTGCCAGGTAATATTTTTTGTGGATTTGAATTGCTGTAGGTTATTTAAAAGCCTGATGTAGTTTGGAAGTCTGTTCCATGCCATGGAGATAGCAAAAGAGAATAGCGAGTAACAACAATGATTATTATACTTATTAGCAAATGTTAGTTTAAGTTCTGAGGATCTTATGGTTCCATCTGATAAATGTTATTGGATAAGAATTGACAGAGAAGGTGCTTTAAGTGGGTGGTGAAGTATTTTGTGCGTGAGTAGGAGAGAAGGGGTGATGTATTGAGGAAGTTCAAGACAATTGAGGGTATTGAGACACAGTGACAGTTGCTGAAAGCTTTGACAGTCCCTAAGATCAGACAGCATCTAATCCTGCTATATCCACTACTGCAGGGATTGCCTCACAGCACCCTGTCCTGCACATATTCAGACTATGCCTAACATAAAATGCCATACCAGACATATAGAATCTTGCTTTAATAAACCCATTGCCAAAACAGCCCAACCCCACCACTCTCACACTGCCATCCAGTCTCTATCATCCCAACCATAAAACCTTTAAAAAAAAAATATTCACACCCAGTTAACCCAATACATGTCAGACTATAACCTTCTCCCTAACAAACAACATGGGTATTGATCTGGCCGGATATCCTCAGTAGCCCTATGGATCCTAACTAATGATCCTGCACTAGTTATAGACAAAGGATGACTCACAGGAGTTGTTTTATTGGCCTGACAAAAGTGTTACTCTAGTAGACCAAAACAAATAAATTCATAAATAAAACACATGAAAGTTGTCCACTGTAAAGTACGTGTGCAGGAATAAAAAAGTTGGGACAGAATCCTTATGTTTTATGTTTTAATGAAGATGTGACTGTTTGCTATTTTACCATCTGCTGAAGAATTACCGATAAGATCACCAATGAGTTTCATGATGTCTAAGAAAAAGAAATTAAGGATAGAACTGTGTCTAAGGGACATGGCTGTTCAGGGATTAGCAACAATATTTGACTACACTTATTATGTATGCACCTTCATATGTATGTAAAAGTAAGTACAACCCACACATCTGTGATTTACTAAAATATCTGTGTTTGTGTCATGCTATCGGTAACATGGTAGCATAGTGATTATTGCTTCTAGAGTTTGATCTTGACCTGCAGCGGTCATTGGTTAGACTATACATATTCAGACTGTGTTCAAGCCTCTTTCCTCTAGTTGCATTTGCGTCTTCACAGACAAACTGACTCGCTACTCTAAGTTGCACCTAGACTTCTGCAGCGGAGCTTTTTCTCCCTGGGTTTTCCTATAAGTGTGTTGGACTAATCTCGTTAACAAAAAATGAGATAAATACTGAAAATCAATAAAAGAAGCTGCAGATTAGTCCTACCAAGACCCATTCCTTTCTTTGTAATCTACATGTCTATCCTGCTACCAAGACCCATTCCTTTCTTTGTAATCTACATGTCTATCCTGCTACCAAGACCCATTCCTTTCTTTGTAATCTACGTGTCTATCCTGCTACCAAGACCCATTCCTTTCTTTGTAATCTACATGTCTATCCTGCTACCAAGACCCATTCCTTTCTTTGTAATCTACATGTCTATCCGGCTACCAAGACCCATTCCTTTCTTTGTAATCTACATGTCTATCCTGCTACCAAGACCCATTCGTTTCTTTGTAATCTACGTCTATCCTGCTACCAAGACCCATTCGTTTCTTTGTAATCTACATGTCTATCCGGCTACCAAGACCCATTCCTTTCTTTGTAATCTACATGTCTATCCTGCTACCAAGACCCATTCCTTTCTTTGTAATCTACGTGTCTATCCTGCTACCAAGACCCATTCCTTTCTTTGTAATCTACATGTCTATCCGGCTACCAAGACCCATTCCTTTCTTTGTAATCTACATGTCTATCCTGCTACCAAGACCCATTCCTTTCTTTGTAATCTACATGTCTATCCTGCTACCAAGACCCATTCCTTTCTTTGTAATCTACATGTCTATCCTGCTACCAAGACCCATTCCTTTCTTTGTAATCTACATGTCTATCCTGCTACCAAGACCCATTCCTTTCTTTGTAATCTACGTGTCTATCCTGCTACCAAGACCCATTCCTTTCTTTGTAATCTACATGTCTATCCGGCTACCAAGACCCATTCCTTTCTTTGTAATCTACGTGTCTATCCTGCTACCAAGACCCATTCCTTTCTTTGTAATCTACATGTCTATCCTGCTACCAAGACCCATTCCTTTCTTTGTAATCTACATGTCTATCCTGCTACCAAGACCCATTCGTTTCTTTGTAATCTACGTCTATCCTGCTACCAAGACCCATTCCTTTCTTTGTAATCTACATGTCTATCCTGCTACCAAGACCCATTCCTTTCTTTGTAATCTACGTGTCTATCCTGCTACCAAGACCCATTCCTTTCTTTGTAATCTACATGTCTATCCTGCTACCAAGACCCATTCCTTTCTTTGTAATCTACGTGTCTATCCTGCTACCAAGACCCATTCCTTTCTTTGTAATCTACATGTCTATCCTGCTACCAAGACCCATTCCTTTCTTTGTAATCTACGTGTCTATCCTGCTACCAAGACCCATTCCTTTCTTTGTAATCTACATGTCTATCCTGCTACCAAGACCCATTCCTTTCTTTGTAATCTACATGTCTATCCTGCTACCAAGACCCATTCCTTTCTTTGTAATCTACGTGTCTATCCTGCTACCAAGACCCATTCCTTTCTTTGTAATCTACGTGTCTATCCTGCTACCAAGACCCATTCCTTTCTTTGTAATCTACGTGTCTATCCTGCTACCAAGACCCATTCCTTTCTTTGTAATCTACATGTCTATCCTGCTACCAAGACCCATTCCTTTCTTTGTAATCTACATGTCTATCCTGCTACCAAGACCCATTCCTTTCTTTGTAATCTACGTGTCTATCCTGCACTGTAACAAAGAGTGTTAAGGCTATGAGCCAACAGTAAGTTTCATTGTGTATTACTGAGATGTGTTCCTCAGCTGTCTGTTTACATAATGGGTGATCTTTATCAAGTGATTTAACCATTCCAGCTGTACTAGACTGTGATAGATAAAGAAGCACTTATGTACAATATATTTATCCATATAATAAGCTTTTCTTAAAGTGATATGGCCTTTAGTACCCATCTCTCTCTGCCCATCTCTCTCTCACACAATGTCTCACTCCCTCTCTCTCTCCCTCTCTCTCTCTCTCTCTCTCTGTCTCCCCCCACTCTCTCTCTCTCTCTCTCTCTCTCTCTCTTTCCATGCTGGAAGAATGCATAAAACTGATCTTCTACTAAGTACTGATCTCATGGCTGCAGTTTTCAACATACAGCATGATTAAAGGTTGAGAGAACACAGTGAAAATGATGACTATCCAGGATCAAGAACAAAATCAGTGCTTGATTTCTTTTAGGACTAGCTTACAATAACGTAGTCCCATCCAAGATTATTTCTCTTTTGTATACCTTGTGCTCACTGTGAGAGGCCCAATTTCTCCCTTGATCCTGAACTGGATAAAGCTGCTTTCAGATATATCAGTATGGTTCTTTGTCCGTTCCACAGACAATAAAAGATTGTTTTGTTTTTCGGTTTGGAACTGCCAACATAGTATGATAGTATGCAATAATTTTTACCCTTTTTGCTTCCACTGTCTGCCGATCAATTGTCCCTCTCTTAGATAATTTATGCTATATCACCTGGTGAGGGTTAATAAAGAAGGAATATAATTCATGCAGACATTGTGTGGTTTGAATTTTTATTATTTTTATCCTACAACACAAGGCAGGTATGGATAAGACCACCTGCAGGTGATCATGCAATGCACTGACTGATCTATGTGCCCCCAACTTCTTTAAGGGATTTCCCAGCAAGCAATCCTGTTCCCTACTGTAAGACTCCAAGAGTAGTATTCCCCGGTCTAGTCCATGGATAATTATGCTCACCCTTGCTTCCCCCGAAATATGCATACCCCTCCTCCCTGAGAGACAGAAAGGCAAGTCAGATTCACTGCTTCACACCTCTCTCATTGCCACCCACCTCCTTCAGAGGTGGGACCAATGATCATATCCCACTCAGCCGGGTTGTTGTAAGAGCTCTGTTTCTCTGCAAAATGGAGTCAGGTCAGTTTTGTACAGTAATTGATATTTGGATGGGCACAAGAAACTAGCTGAGTGGGGCTCTGAACAGTAGCTTTCTTTACATTTTTATATTTGTCTGAACCAAAATAATCTTTTATATTGCTATAAAATATTTCCATAAAGTAATTTCCGCCAAACATTATGTTATATATCAGCATGCACATGTGTTTTTGGAAAAGGAAATACCATCTTTGCTGTATAGTCACGCCCATAAATTCAGACATTCATTTTGCAGCTGCTCAGCCAGTTTATTTCTAACATATGCCATGCTTACATAAATCAGCATGAAAAGTTATATGTAGTAGTAAACCCACCTGTTTGTTTGTCATCCATTT
Organism: Protopterus annectens; assembly: GCF_019279795.1. NCBI lineage: Eukaryota > Metazoa > Chordata > Ceratodontiformes > Protopteridae > Protopterus > Protopterus annectens. The sequence continues at coordinate 989,215,484 of NC_056743.1, forward strand.
TTCCACTCCTCTATCTTCTGGGAAGACAGGATTCACAAAACATTGCACTGATGAATGGAAAGGCTGGACAAAAAAGAAGAAGGGGTGGCAGAGGTAAAGATGAATAGATGGTACTACCGAAGTAATGAATATACATTTGCAAGCTGTTGAAGAATCATTTGCTGAGAGACAGGCCTTGTGTCATAAAATATATCAGTTATTACTCTCTTCTCTTTGCTAGTTATACCGTTGACAGCCTCTGCTCTTCTTACCACCGTGACTGGAGGAGCATTCACATCAGCGATTTCTAAGTACTACCTTCCTAGCATACACATTATACATTGTTTATTTACTACCATGTAACCCACCTGGATCAACATTTAGACCAACTTTTTTTGGATCAGCTGATCTGTATATAACTATCTTCACATCATGCTCTAACACATTTTTCTCTGTGTTTTTGTACCCTCCAATTGAGCATACTTATATAGCTCAGTGCCTCATGCACAATCGTTTACACTTGTCTGCATGCATGAGGTGTAAAATCTTTCAATACCGCATAGAATACAGCACTTTGTATAATTAACTCTTTATCTGAAACCCCCTAAAGTATCTGCATTTCAGATGTATGCTTCACTTACAAATTATGCCCTCAATCCTGTTTTCTTTAAATCCCTCCTGCAAGTGAACATTACAGCAGTATAATTTAGATACATACTATTTACCAGTTATGTTATCACATTTCTGTTACATGTGAGTATTATATCAGTAAATTTAGACAAAGTGTGCCAAACCCACACACTACAAATCCTGTCTAAATATACCCTCGCAAAGTATGTTCCATCCTTACACAGTGCGTACCAAATGTACATAGTTCTGCTCTTTGAATCCGGCCCATCCTTCTTTAATAATGTCATGATGATGGAATTTATTTAACACCATGTGTCAGGAGCTTGAAAAGACTAGACATAGTCACAACATCACACAAAATATTCTGAGAGTGGAGAACTCTAAGAATTATAGACAATTTTCTCTCTGAGATTTACTGACATTTGTCATGCAACTAAAAGTAGAACTGAAAGACTGTTACCTTGAGACTCTGACTGCTATATGCATTCAAACTGGAGCAAACAGTAAATTTAACTCTTGCAGTTTGAACAGAGTCTAGGGCTGTACTCAGATCTTCGCACATAGAACCCATCTGATGTGTCACTCTTTTTAAAATAAATAAATGCATAGATAAAAAACATACAAGATTTTGTCTTAGCCAGGCCAACAAAAATAAATAAGAATCCAATAAAGACTGATAGTTATCTATGATATTGTTTATTTAGTAAACAAAAACGTACCATTCTTTTTAATGTTAGCCATTATTTTACTTCACATATATATTTGTACTCATACACACAAAACACATGCACACACACACACACACACACACACACACACACACACACACACACACACACACACACACACACACACACACAGACACACACACACACAGACACACACACACACACACACACACACACACACACACACACACACACACACACACAGAAATATAGATGCAGTGAACTTTTTAAAAATAATAACCTGATTATTAAATGATTTTTGATTATATATTAGGTTTGGAAATAGGAAATCAATAAAAAAAAGAAGAAAACAAAATGACATTTTTTATGTATCTCTCAGCTGAACTGATGCAGCATTTAATGGGCACTAATCTACTTTTTAAATTAAAATTGTAAGTATTCCTGCCCATCTATGTGCAAGTCTAGCTGTCCTGTTATGCAGACACAAACCTATTGATTTCAGACTAAAATGAGTTAGAATTAAACTTTCATATAATAAAATAGAAAGTAGAATTGTACCCACTGCTTTATATGATCTGAAAGGAGTGATGCTATTTTAACTTAAGAAAGGACACTAAGGCAGTATTCAGAGTTACAATAGGCTACAAGCTGTAAGGAGGGCCTGTTAGCACAATTGCAAAACCAGCAATTCAGAGCCACATTACTTTGCAATAAGGAAACACACCATTAACAGCTAATTTTCATGTCTCTGAATAATTTGTTGGTTATTGCAGGTGCTAACAGGCCCTTTTCTGGTGCCTTTGCGATAATCATCACTGGCAACTAATACATCATGTTAGCAGAAAGACGCGCACTCATTCATTTCCCCACACAAGTACGCACATCCAACTACACATACACAAACACACCACCATATCTCTTGCCTGTGCTTCAGTTTACAGAACATCTCTGATGTTGCCTCTTATTTCCATTGTAACTCATGTAAGATTACATTCAGTCAATAATGCCAGTCATTAGAGTTTCATTCTTCTTATTTCTCAGAAAGTGCATTGAGATGCAAATCCTGTCACTCTGTTAACATTTTAATTGGATTAGACAAATTCCTTTAAAGGATCCTAGCTGTCATCTAGTGTTCACCCCAGTTTTGTCCTGAAGTCTTGAGCATGGCCCCTGTCCATCACAGACCATTACATTCAATAATGTTGGACATTAGTGTTCTATACTTTTTTTTTTTTGTTCAATAAATGCATCCAGACAAAAGACCTGTTCAACTATAAACTATTTAAATGGCTTAAAGTTATATATAGAAATAATTACTTTTGTCTAGTCTCCCCTCATGCAACCTTTGTGCAGTAAAACCTATTATTTTATAACCTCTTCTGTGATTAAAATTATGAAAAGATTCCCTGGTATCTAGTGGCTCTTACTTCATACACTACTCTTTAATCTAATTAAGAGGTAAGGCAGCTGTCCCCATCTTCATAACACACACACACACACACACACACACACACACACACACACACACACACACCAGCCCTACCTATCCTCCCTAACTAACCATTACTGTGATCACTCAGGCTAACAAACAAACACACACACGCACACCACACACACACACACACACACACACACACACACACACACACACACACACACACGCACACACACACAAACACACACATAGACACCTACCCTACCTATCTCCCTAACTGACTTCACTTCTGTGATCACTCAGGCTAACACACACAGACACACACACACACACACACACACACACACACACACACACACACACACACACACACACACACACACACACACAGACATATATTTACACATGCATGTACTCACACTTCTATGCATGCATGCATGCACACGCAAACACACCCACATAATCACACCACTCATACCACTGATTACACTCAAACATTCAGCCACACACATACTACCATGCACAAACATCCCTAACATAACTCCCTGGCATTTATCTCTAATACAATCTCATCTAATAAAAGTAATAGGTTAATGAATGCTTTTATATCAATTAATGACCACTGACTATGGTAAGGATTTACAAAGCTAAACTGTTGTGTGTGTCACTCAGCTGTGTAAAATCCTTATCCCAGCTATTTCCATGGGAAGAACACATGGCTAGTTACTATATGCCGCTCAACTAGAATGTCTCAGTATTTCCAGTAAGTCAGAATGACAGCCCAAGCACTGTGGTAGGGCTGTCTATGAATCAGAAATGGTGACCACCAGCAGCAAAAAGGGCTTACTGCTGGTGGTAACCTTTCCGAATCCTGGTTCAAGTAGCATGCTTATTTTGTTAGTCAACGAATCAGAATGAGGTAGTTTGGAAGGGTAATTTTTGATGATGTACAGTGAAGCCCTCTTCCTTACATTATTAATACAGACTAACCCTGATAGTAACACTATTCATGCCTTAACCCTAACGTGCAGCTCACCTTACAAAACTCCCTTCTCATAACACTATCATTATTGAGACAAGTGTGATCTGAATGTGTAGTAGGGTAAAGAGTAGTACAACAGATAAGAAAATCAGTATCCTTCTTTGATATACTGTGCATCGATCAGTTGTGTTGTTTGTATAATGAATGGTCAATGTGTTTTGGTCATTTTGTTTTTGTATCCATCATGAAGCAGTTCAACCATTCATTATAGAAGCATGTGCATATATATATATATATATATATATATATATATATATATATATATGTGTGTGTGTGTGTGTGTGTGTGTGTGTGTGTGTGTGTGTGTGTGTGTGTGTGTGTGTGTGTGTGTGTGTGTGTGTGTGTGTGTGTGTGTGTGTCTGCGCATGTGTGTGTGTAGCAGCTAACAGGAGGGTAATGTGCTTGCTTTTGCTTCAATTTCAAAAAGCTGATGTGTCAAGGTTGTACATATGTGCAGGACTAACTCTTTCAAGCCCTACGTGCAGATGTTTACAGAGAATAGATAAAGCAATTTTCAAACAGATCAGAATCATAAGTCTTCAACATTTATTACTAAGGTGTTAACACACACTTCCTATTCTAACACTCTGTGATGTGCTTTTTGGCTCAACATGTTACATCACTTTTTTCAGTAATTTTTTGTAATTTAATATAACTCCATTCAGACATGCTGCATGCCATCATTTAATGCAGTGGGGTTAGTATGGTGGCTTAGTAGTATCCAATGCAGTTTGCCTACCTTTGAACATGACACTTTTATTCATCTCCACAGATATCAAACAAAATTATTGTGTTTCATTACAAAATATCACTAACACAAAGGTCGAGTGTGCTCAACATTTCTATTTCACAATAGCAGACTCACATCTGTTTTGTAGACTTTTCTTTCACCTGCATCAAACATCTATAACAAAAATCTGCTGCTTTGCTGTTTATGCTATCACACTTTGTTAATGCATCAATATACTGTCTTCCCAAGGCTCTTAACTCACATTCAGTCTGTTACCAGGATTTTCTGCACATCTGGGTATCATACTTTGCAGAGGTATGAATTAGAATATATTGACAAATATCTGACTCTGCAGAACTTCAGTTGCTTGTATCTACTGTATTATTACTTTCTGACTTTCCAACATTTCACAGATTTTGTATTTGCTCCATAGAGTAGACTGCCTGTTTTAGAATTTATACCAATACAATCATAATTCTTCACCTTGTATGAGAGCTGTTTATAAAATCATTATAATATGCACATTTATAATATTGATGCTTAGTATACATAAACAATCAAGTATGTTTTCCAAGATTCATTTGGTTTGAATTTCCTATTTTTCTCATCCAGTATAGAGACCTTTTGCTGTAGTAAATCTTTGCACAGAACTTGGTTGTCAAAACTGAGATGGCATGATACAATTAGATGTTAGCAATGTCAATATAGTTGATGTTTCTCAGAGTAATGGCTGAACCCAGCAGAAGAATGCAAATAAACTGGATTTTGTCCTAAATGAGTCCTGTAAATTTCTAGCAGATTTACTTCTTCAGGACCCCATCTTTTTTGCCCTTGGAAAGAATGGTCACTTGGCAATTTCTTATTATTCACATTTCCATATGCAACTTCATCAGTTACAGCATCACCATTTCCACAGCCATCGATTCTTTTCAGCTTCTTGGAATGCAGTAATGCCACACTGTTTTCATGTACTTTTACTTTGGAAAGAGGGAAATGATAACTTCAAATACAGAAGTCTCTATCTCTATGTCCAAAAAATGACAATCAGTGTTAGACCACTAAAACTCTGAAAAATAAAAGGCAGCTGTTACAAGACAAAAGCGACGCTTGGTAGGTGGTAAATCCTTTATAAGCAGAAAACTCCAAATCCAGAAAAATACAGACAATATTCATCCAAGATAAAACAGTGCAAGCAAACACAGCAGTATTAAGTGCTTTCGTCTGATAGACGACTTCCTCAGAATACAAAATACTGAAATTAGCACCTGTTTAAATACATTGCTTACCCAAACACAAATAAGCTGACATAATTTCCCTCATTAACAAGGCTGCAAATATTCATTGTTTGTAAGACTCTGCCACTAAAACTCTCCATGGATGCATGTTGGAAAATGTGAGCACAACAGAAATACTTGATAAATAAAAAGAACAGTGTAAATTTCTAATATATGATCAATGTTAGAAACCATCTGAACCATAAGGCATAGTAGGCTGCAAATAGTCCTAGTGTGGTTCAGACAACCATAGCTGAGTAGATTATTGCACCAGACTACTTGCTGGACAAAACTGTTGTCTTCTCACTTAAGATATCTGATTGGTACTGAGTATATTACTGACAAATTTAAGCTTCTTCTAGAACTTACATATCTTGCACCATGCATATAACAATGTAGACATCATTCTCAACCCATTGAGATCTTGTTTAGATATGAAAGTCCCTGGCTGTGATAGGATGGGAGCTTACATGTTTAGAGGCCGCAAGAGCCAGAAGCACAAAGGCATGTCCTAGTAGAAGTATTCACAAAGTAATCTAAGTCATAAGCATTGCCCTCCATTAGGAGCTGGCACTGTATAGGTAACAACTCATCACTAGCAACTGTTGTAAGATTTCTATACTGAACAAGCTCAGTGCTGAATGAAGGAGATGGAGGAATTTCCAGCAAGAACAGGGTCATAAAGTGCTCTGAGCTAGAAAGTGGTTTTCTTATCATATCTGTCATAACTACCTTAGAAAGGACATGACCAGTTGACAAACAGTTACATGGAATGGATATAACAAGAGCAAATCCCAAATTGTTTGCAAAGTTAAGAAACTCTGTGGCAAGCTCACATGGTTAGTTATTCTCTCAGCCATTGAAACCGTTAAAAGTAGTCTGTCTTGGGTGCTCATAGACTGAAATAATGAGGATAAGGAAGTCTTTAAAGTCTTGCAAAGATGTATAACATTATCAGGGTAGAGATGGCATCAAGAGAAGCCTGGAATATTCTCTCCCCCCATGACATCCTCAAAGAAGTAAAGATATGCCACAGAAAATCCACTCTATCCCAAACTGGCACCAATAACAAAAAATAGTAGCATATTTGTTTTAGTGAATGACCTAAACCTAAACAGAAGCCCCAGATGTCTTCATTCTTCAGGATCAGTTATTTAATTATCTCAAACATTATCAGATTTTCAGTCAGGATAATCATGTTCTGGACTTATATTGATAGCCGCAGATATATAAAACCACAGGGGGTACTCATGCTCCCTGTTTGTAGTTGCATGGTTGTCAGTCGCCACTGTATATATCATTTTAGGTATAATTTACAGTTTGAGAACTTGTATGTGTTATGATAATTCTCTAGACCTCCCTGACTGATTGTTCATATTGACTAAGTAATTATAGCATATCAGTCACATGTGCTAAAGTTGTTCTGCAATATTCCAGTTCAATAACTCACATTCCCCACTCTGTATACCACAAGAGGTGCTGTAAGGCTAGGTTTGACAGATACGGGAAGAATGATTACCTGTTTTTCATTTAATATTTGAAAATGAAGGGATAACTTTGCTGAAACATTTTATGATGGGGGTCTTGTATTACATCTTAAAATATGTAATAAAAAACAAAGAATAGGCGATTGTACATATGAGCACCATAAAAAACAATCCTACTTTATTCAGTCAAAAGCATTTCACCAACCTGTGCAATTGAGTACTGCCAAGATGACTGCTTAGATTAGAAACTAGATGGGTAGAAGGAAGAGCACATACTGCTCTCAAAGGAGAAGATAAGCAGAAACAGTTATGCTCAAACATATCACTGCAATGAGATAAGAAAATGACTTGCTGGTGTACAGGAAATTTAAGAATAATGATTCATGTATCATAAATAAAAGAATGCAATTAAAAATAATAAGAATGCAAATTTACTGTAAAACATACACTGATGAATCAAAGAAAACATATTGATAACAACAGGACATGACATTAAATATAACGTCATAATTTATTTCATTAAGATGCAAATAGTAAAATATGTTAGAACATTACAAAAAATCCAAAGTCTAAAAAAAAGTATTAAGATTAAGCAAGCAATAAAGCCCTACACGGTGTGCTACTGTGTAAATAACACACCCCAGGAGTGTTATGAGACCCAATGATGCACACTTATGTTAAACCAAAATAGTTTTAGAGCCAAAGATATGAAGAGTATTCTTTGTAAAAAAGTCACAATGAAGTTTATCCAAAATGAAGCCCTACTTCTGATAAATATGCATAAGTATAAATTTAAGGAAAACACCTGCCTTGTGAGTCTTGTGGTATTCTTTACAGAGAGATACAAGTTTGATGGGGTAGAGAGCTTTGGCAATGTAAAGGAATACTCTGGAAATGTGTATGTGGGGAGTAATTAATCACTTGAATACTGAAATTCAGGGACCAAACATGTCACTCTTGGTAAGCTCCAAGTAGGATGAGAAGCTGAAAACAAACCTAGGAATTTTTCTGATGAGGATTACAATGAAGGGCTGTGTTGTTAAGAAAACATATTTTATAGTCACAAAAGAGATGTCACTATTGGAATGAAGACACCTGTAATAAAGTAAATAAGCAACAAGGACTGGGGGGAGTACCACTAGCAATGAGTGCAAGGAAATGGAGACAAGCAGGTATAATTTAGGTAATGATTTATAGAATGGATCAAGGATATGGAGACAAGCAGGGGTAATTTAACTAATGATTTAATGAATGGATCAAGGACATGGAGGCAAGCAGGGTTAATGTATGTAATGATTTAGAGAATGGATCAAGGACATGGAGACAAGCAGGGGTAATTTATGTAATGATTTAGAGAATGGATCAAGGACATGGGGACAAGCAGGGGTAATTTATGCAATGATTTAGAGAATGGATCAAGGACATGGAGACAAGCAGGGTTAATTTATGTAATGATTTAGAGAATGGATCAAGGACATGGAGACAAGCAGGGGTAATTTATGTAATGATTTAGAGAATGGATCAAGGACATGGAGACAAGCAGGGGTAATTTAAGTAATGTTTTAGAGAAAGGATTAATTACATGGAGACAAGCAGGGGTAATTTATCTAATGATTTAGAGAATAGATCAAGGACGTAGAGACAAGCAGGGGTAGTTTATGTAACAATTTAGAGAATAGATCAAGGACATGGAGACAAGCAGGGATAATTTATCTAATGATTTAGAGAACAGATCAAGGACATGGAGACAAGCAGGGGCACTTTATGTAATGATTTAGAGAACGGATCAAGGACATGGAGACAAGTAGGGGTAATTTATGTAATGATTTAGAGAATGGATCAAGGACATGGAGACAAGCAGGGGTAATTTATGTAATGTTTTAGAGAAAGGATTAATGACATGGAGACAAGCAGGGGTAATTTATCTAATGATTTAGATAATAGATCAAGGACGTAGAGACAAGCAGGGGTAATTTATGTAACAATTTAGAGAATAGATCAAGGACATGGAGACAAGCAGGGATAATTTATCTAATGATTTAGAGAACAGATCAAGGACATGGAGACAAGCAGGGGCAATTTATGTAATGATTTAGAGAACGGATCAAGGACATGGAGACAAGTAGGGGTAATTTATGTAATGATTTAGAGAATGGATCAAGGACATGGAGACAAGTGGGGGTAATTTATGTAATGATATAGAGAATGGATCAAGGACATGGAGACAAGCAGGAGTAATTTATATAATGATTTAGAGAATGGATCAAGGACACGGTGTCAAGCAGGGGTAATTTATGTAATGATTTAGAGAAAGGATCAAGGACATGGAGACAACTAGGGGTAATTTATGTAGTGATATAGAGAACAGATCAAGGACATGGAGACAAGCAGGGGTAATTTATCTAATGATTTAGAGAATGGATCAAGGACATGGAGTCAATCAGGGGTAATTTATGTAATGGTTTAGAGAATGGATGTTATTTTTAACTGTTCAGCCTTTGGGACGGTTACATCAGTGGTCATGAATGTGATACTTTTTGGAAGGTGGCCTGACAAATCAAAGGGGTAGTCTGTTTCAAGGATGTTATAGTTCCTTATTACATAAGTATATTTAATTAAAGGTCTGTCTTAGAATAGAAAATTCAAGCACGTAGAGTCTGGAACATAACCTAGCTGAGGGTAAGTGGAACACTAACCCAGTGCTTTTTAATGATGACAGGGGAATCAAGAAGACAACAGATAAGTAAAGGAAGGATCTGCTCTTCAAGTTCACACTTAAATCAAGAATGCCTAACCATTAAATGTAACATGATGGGGTGAAGTGAAGTGGCAGGCCAAGACTGATGAAGAGGGGAAATAGAACTAAAATAGTTATTAGAAGTATTTGGGCTAGTGGATGTTTGGGATGACAATGAGATATAAACACTGTATGTCTTTACACATTACAGTGTGAAAGAGAAATGTTGGTCAAGAGTGGAGATATTTTATATTGCAAAAGGGCACTAAAATGACAATGGGCAGATTGATATTACACTCAGATCTTCCAAGAGCCTGTGTACAAATACAGGACAGACAAAAAATTAAAGTACAGGCACACTGGTGATTCCCCATTTATCTACTACAGTGGAAAAGGACTTGGCAGAAATGGAAGTTGTGTGTAAGTTACTGGAAGGAATGGAGGTAACCTTAGTAATATGATGAGACAATTTCCAAGATCAGCTCAGTACTCAACACTAGAAGGTAGCCCATGAAGGTAGGAAGATGCAGAATGAAAGAAAGAAATGCTTGATGTGTTGTATAAAGGGATTATAATTTAAAAAGGATAGGTTATGGCATTTGGAAAAAAGGCTACTAAGACAGTTTATCAGGGATACAGCAAATGGAGGATAATTGGATCTTTTCCCAAAATGTGACTATTTGAGAGTATAAGCTCATTCCTCCCTATCAGATGTGAACATTTTAATTTTCAGGTTTAGGTAGCGAAAAGTAAAAAAGACAATCTGGAAAAATAGAAAAAGATGAAGAGTACTGGCCAAACTATTCTGAATGGCTTAGGAACTGTTATTATTTTCTGTTTTTAAAAGGTTACTTAGTGGTGTCTTTGGCATGGTCTCTCCCCACAAAAAAATCCCAGATATTTTATGTTTTTGAGTTTCAGTCGAGTTTGTTTCAATCATTTATGTTTGATGTTTTGTATTTAGATCACATGGCAAACATGGCGTTGACTATCTATCTATCTATCTATCTGTCTGTCTGTCTATCTATCTATATCTATATCTGTATCTATTTCTACATCTATACCTATATCTATCACTTTCTCTATATAGCTATATATATATATATATATATATATATATATATATGTGTGTGTATATATATATATATATATATATATATATATATATATATATATATACAGATATATAGGTAGCTAGATAGATATAGGTACAGTTACATTTGTGTACGTGTTCGTACAGTGCATTGGTGTATGATTCGGTGGTCATGCAACTATTCTGCATTCGCATGGGTGCCATGAAATTAGCCACCTCTGTTTTTAGGAGTCCAAAGTTAGCTTTGGAGAAGTTCTTCATGGTGGTAACCTTTGCAGGTGGGTGGGGTGGGTGGGATGTGGATTTCCAAGGTGATCAGTTTGTGGTTGGATCTATTGCCACAGAAAGGGTTTTTAATAATGTAATATGTAGGACTGGAGTTAGAAGCAGGGGAGTTTAGGGTTAAGGATAACATGAATGAGTAAGGTGGTGCACAGAGTCACATGCATTGGTCAAAAAAAGTGTTTGTAAAAAGTATATATATATATATATATATATATATATATATATATATATATATATATGGATTGCTATCATTTAGTCGATTCCACTTTGTGCGATTTTCGTTAGTGCGAAACGGGAGTTTTGCACTATGAAAAGATGAATGCTACAATGTCGAAACCCACAACAGCGAATGTATAACAGTATTCGCTGTTATGAGTGTCAACATTGGGATGCAGATTGCACTATAGTGGGGATCGGGAAATGTGCCCTTTTTTTCACTATAGTGCGATCCCAGAGTTTGTATATATAAGTAGCAGGTGGTAAGGGGAGCACAGCCCCCCATATGGGGGGGTGCAGGGTGACTTGCCCCCCTGCAAACACATTCTTTCCTGTGCAATGCACAATGATGCTGTTCCCAGAAATGTGGTGACTGTTTGTAAATGTCGAATTTGATATGTACGAACAGAACTTTTGAAGTATTTCGTGTTCTACATTTTGAGTTTTGCGTTTCCAGTTCGACATTCTAACGATTCACCTAATTTCGATGAGATGATAGTAAACTATATACATATATATATATATATATATATATATATATATATATATATATACATATTTTTTTTTTTTACCTTAAAATTGATAATCTGCAGTACTTCTTCAAAAAAGGTGGACATATTAAGGCAGATGATACTAGGATTCAAACTATTCAGCCAAAATATATCCACACCTGCGGTTTCTGTAAAGCATATAGATTTGTTGCTGACAGTCCACTTCACATACATATGAAATACAAACATGGTATATATGGTAATAATGAAAAAGAAAAACCCAATAGTTTGAGTGAAAGAGTGTTTTATGTAGCCACTTGTTCTATGATGCATTCAGTGTTGGCCATAATAGGAAGAAGCTAGAAACAACTCACACTGAACCACTTGTATTCATAGGTTCATAGGCTGATACTAGGCTATCAGCCCTTAGGCCTATGCAAGCATAGCCATAACAATTCCCTGGATATTTCTTCCCACAATATTTACTTCTTTGGACCCCTGTCTAGCAGGGCGACTGACATGATCCCCGGGGTGAATTTCCTATCTCCCATCCAATCATCGAGGTTCATTTTGAAGAGGGCCAGTGAGGCGCTCTGCTTGACATGTATGGGCAGACTATTCCAGAGTATGGGGAGTCTCTGGATCAGGAACCTATCCCTCCAGCATGTTTTGTTCATTGTGATGACAAGGTTTAGATCCCTGGAGTGTGTGGCTCTGAGGGATTGGGATTTCTTTAAGTGGAGCATGTCCAACAGCTCAGGGTTTGACATGGCCTTGTATGTTAAGCAGAGATCGCCTCTGAGTAGACGATATGCCACAGAGTATAGCTGGAGTTTTTTTAGATGGTCAGCATATGACATCTGCTTTAGGCCTGTGATTCTTTTAGTGAGATATTTCTGTGACCTTTCCAACTGTTGCAGATGTCTTGTGAGGTACATACCAAATGGGGCATTATACTCTATAATGGGTCTAATGAGGGATGAATACAGTGGGACAATGACCTCCTTTTTTCTGGATGAAAAGCCCTTAGTGATGAGGTGTGCCACATAGAAGGATTTCCTGACTGTTGTGGCGATGTGGTTATCGAAAGTGAGACCACAGTCCACCTGTGTCCCTAAGTCTCTCATCACACTTTCGATGTTTAGTGTCCTGCCACCTATGTGGTAATTCATGGGTACATGTGTTTTTCCAAAGGGGATAACTATACATTTCTTGGCATTAAGCTTGAGCCCATGGTTCTAGCACCAGGCATCTGTTTCTGTAAGGCTCTTTTGTAGAATATCCACATCATTTGGGGATTCAATAATGGCTTCCAGTTTGCAGTCATCTGTGAACTTTGTTAGCCAGAGTCCCTTAGTGTTGGCCTGTACTTCAGAGAAGTATATGTCAAACAAGAGTGGTCCCAGGACTGAACCCTGAGGTAATCCACTTGTCACTTGTCTGGAGCTGGATTTGGAGTCAGCTGCTTTTACATTCTGGGTTCTGTCAGTAAGCCAGTTGGCAACCCATCGAGTGATGTAGGGATTTATGCCCAGCTTAGTAAGTTTAGCTATGATTCCAGAGTGAGGGATAGTGTTGAAGGCCTTGACTAGGTCCAGATAGGCTGTGTGGACCGCCTTACCCTTGTCCACAACTCTGGAGACTGATTCAAAGAAGTCAATCAGATTCAGGAGACAGGAATGGCCCTTCACAAACCCAAACTGGGTGGGATCCAGTGTTTGAAGGTTGCCAATGTCTTTGTTTATAAGTTCCATGATAATGCATTCCATTCCCTTGCAGATCAGGCTTGTCAGACTGATGGGACAGCAGTTCGCAGGATCCAAGGCGGATCCTCCCTCGTGGAGTGGGATAACTGTAGCTGTGCGCCACTCAGTGGGCACGAAGCCTGAGGTAAGGCTATGATTAAACATGACACTTAGGTGAGGTGCCAGTTCATTATGTAGTTCATGTAGTACACAGCTTGGGATGTCATCTGGTCCCATGCATGCTGTATTCTTAGCTTTGGAGAGTGCGGTTTCTACCTGTATGGCCGTGATTATCAGAATTTGGCAATTTTTTTGGTATTGAGATGGGCCCTTTAGGAGGTGAGAGGGGGGGTGAAGTTGGCACTAAATCGATCTGCCAGGATATTGGCAATATCCTTGGGATCAGTATATTTAATGCCATTCCGTTGTAGCTCAGGGCAGATCTGAGCATTGCCATTTAGATTCTTGACATAACTATAGAATGCCTTGGGGTTGTCTTTGGAATATTTAACAATTTTATTTTTGTAACTAGCTTTTGAGGATTTTATGAGGGATCTCAGCTTCTTACTGAGGCTAGTGAGAGAGTGTTTTGCATCCTGGGATTTTCCTCTTTTCTGCAACAATTTCTTCCTTCTGTTGTATAGTTTGTTTATAGCAGGGGACCACCAGATTGGCTTCCTTTTTTTGGAGAAGAGCAACTTGGTTCTATTTGGCATGGCACGATTCATGCACAAGTGGATGTGCTCGTACAGTGCCTTAATGTAGGATTCTGCAGTCAGACTTCCAGATCCCATCTGTGTGAGCATTGTGAAGTTTGTCACTTCTGACATCAGTAGCATGAAGTTGGCTTTGGAGAAGTTTTTTAAGGAGGTTTCCTTTCTGGGGGGTGGGGGTGGGATGTGGATGTCAAAGGTGATTTGCTTATGGTCAAACCTGACCAATGAGGGGGTGACCACTGTTGTGGAGCATCTATCCCCCATGTTGGTAATGATCAGGTCTAGGATATTGGAGCCCCTGGTGGGACAATGGATTAGTTGATCCAGGGCATTGGAATTTATGAATTCCAAGAACTGTTGGGAAAAAGAGTTGGTACCCAAGTAGGTTTCCTAGTTAATGGCAGGGTAGTTGAAATCACCCAGTATTAGGGTGTTTGGCTGTATCTTAATATTTTCCAGTGTATTTATAAAGGTGTAGTGACAATCTTGGGGCATGGTGGGGGATCTGTAGCAAGCTACAATTTGGATTGCAGTCTTACCTAGTGTTAGATACACCTGGAGAATTTCAGATGCATTGTGTTGGGCAACTAGCCTAGAGGTGTGAATATCCTTGGTGAATATGGACACTCCTCCACCTTTAGTGTTTCGGTCTTGGTTTTGTGGCCAAAAAGTGTGGTAATAATTGTAGCCTGGTATTGCAGGGGTGCTCTCTGGATCCTTGAACCAGGTCTCAGTTACTGCACAGATATCGATGTTCTCCATTTTTAGGAGTGCCTCGAAAGAGTGCATTTTGAGGTTTAGACTTCTAGCATTGAGTAGCATTACCTTCAGATTTTGCATGCTTGTATCTGTTATGGTGGTGGTTTTATCCTTTAAACCTTGCGTAAAAAAAGCACTATAGGGGTGGCAAGAGCTTTAGCCAGTAAACTGAATCCCAGGGGTAACAGGTGCAGACCATCTCTGCAAAGCATCGTGGTTTGTTGATCATGTCTTCTCAGGTAGACAAATACTGGATCCCCTTTGAATGACACCAGAAGCTTAGCCAATTGTTGAAGTCAATCATTTTGTCCTTATACTGTAGTATCATTCTGGGCAAAGGCAGGATGCTACTCAGGGCTAGGGTCATACCTGCCTGGGTCACATGATCCAAGAGCACTTCCATGTTCATAGGTTCATAGGTTCATAGGTTCATACTAGGCTATCTGCCCGAGGGCATTTACAAGCCTAGCCCATAGTTTTGTGGCTTACGCCACCCCTTTAGTATGGGGAACTATACCCATTATTTTGCTGTGCCTCTGTTGAGCAGTGACACTGAGGTAATCCCTGGGGTATATCTGCGATCTCCCATCCATTGGTCAAGATTTCTCTTGAACAAGGCCAGCGAGGTGCTCTGCCTCACATATACCGGGATTTTATTCCACAGCATAGGGAGTCTTTGGGTGATGAATCTATCCCTCCAGCACGTCCTATTAATAGCCGTGCCGAGGTTTAAGTCTCCGCCCTTGTGGCTCTGACGGATCTAGATTTTTGAGGTGAAGCATATTCATCAAATCTGGGTTTGACATGGCCTTGTATGTTAGGCAAAGGTCGCCTCTGAGCAAGCGGTGGCGACTGAATAGAGCTGGAGTTCTTTCAGTCGGGCAGCATAGGACAGATGTTTGAGACCCTTTATCCTTTTGGTGAGGAACTTTTGTGGCCTCTCCAGCTGCTGCAAGTGTCGGGTCAGATACATTCGAATGGGGCATTGTACTCAATCATTGGTCTGATGAGTGATGAGTATAGGGAGACTATGACCTCCCTTGATCTAGATGAGAATCCCTTCATGATAAGGTGGGCAATGTAGAAGGTCTTCCTAACTACTTTAGCTACATGGGTGTCGAATGACAGACTACTATCAACCTGGGTCCCCAGGTCCCTGATAACTTCTTCTGTACTCAGTGGATTGCCACCTATTTGGTAGCTAGGGGTAACCTTGTTTTTCCCGAAGGGTATGACTATGCATTTTTGGCATTTAACTTTAGGCCATGGCTCTGGCACCAGTTATCCGTTTCTGTGAGACCCTTCTGAAGGATATCTGTGTCAGATGTGTTTTCTACTATGGCGCCCAGTTTGCAGTCATCTGCAAACTTTGTCAGCCATAACCCTCCTGTGTTTGCTTGTACTTCGGAAAAGTAGATGCCAAACAAGAGTGGGCCCAGGACTGAGCCCTGTGGTACACCACTTGTGACAGGCTTTGAGTCTGACATGGCGCCAGCAACTCTGACCCTGTGGGTTCTGTCACTCAGCCAGTTTGCAACCCATCTTGTGATGTATGGGTTAACATTTAAGCTGATGAGTTTTTCAATGATACCCGAGTGGGGTATTGTATCAAAGGCCTTCGCCAGATCGAGGTAGGCTGTATGGACTGCCTTTCCCTCATCAATGGCTTTGGTGACTGTTTGAAAAAGTCAACCAAGTTTAGAAGGCATGATCTGCCTTTGACAAAGCCAAACTGGGATGGATCCAAAGTCTGCAAATTCCCTATGTCTTTATTTATGAGGTCCATTATGATCCTCTCCATGGCTTTGCAGATAAGGCTTGTCAAGCTAATGGGCGGTAATTTCCAGGGTCGGTGGAGGCACCGCCTTTGTGAAGTGGGACCACAGTTGCAGTGCGCCACTCCTGGGTGCGTATCCAGAAGTAAGACTATGATTAAACAGCTGTCCTAGCTGTGGGTTTAATTCCTCGTTGAGTTCGTGGAGCACACAGCCGGGGACACCATCAGGTCCCATGGATGCTGTGTTTTTGCTTTGGAGAGAGCAGTTCTCACTTGGGCGTTGGAGATGTTTGGGGGCTGCAATCGCTTGGTATAGATATCTCTCCTTTTGGGGAGGGAGAAGTTTGCACTGAACCTGTCAGCCAGTATGTTGGCAATGTCTGTAGGATCAGTAATCTTCACATCATTTTGAACTAGTTCTGAGCATATCTGGGAGTTTCCTCCCAGGTTTCTAACATAGCTAAAGAAGGCCTTATGATTGTCTTTTGAGTCTTTAGCTATTTTTCTCTCAAAATTTGCTTTGGATGATTTTATGAGAGCTCTTAGTTTTTACTTATAGTGATCAAGGGTGTCTTACCTTTTAAGGATTTTGCTCTATCTTGTAGTAGCTTCCTCCTTTTGTTGTAGAGTTTGTTTATGGCTGGGGTCCACCAGAGTGGACGCTTGCCTTTGGTACAAAGAGTCTTTGTTTTGCTTGGGATTGCCTTATCCATGCAGTCCTGCAGGTGCTAGTAGAAGGCATTTGTAAGTGATTCAGCGGCTTGAGTACTGTTTTCCGTCGGCTCGGGGGCCTTAAAGGAGACCACACTAGTCTTTAGAAGTGTGAAGTCGGCTTTCGAGAAGTTCTTTACTGTGGTCTTTTTTATTTCAGGTGGGGGTGGGATGAGGACCTCCAGCGAGATTAGTTTGTGATCTGATCTCACCAGTGAGGGGTATACTTCCGGTGTTGAACATTGTGCTCCCATGTTCGTGATGATGAGATCAAGTATGTTTTCTCCTCTTGTGGGGATGGTGACTAGTTGTTCCATGGCATTTGAGTTTATGAATTCCAGGAACTTTTGGGCTAGGGTGTTTGGGCTTGAGTAGTGTTCCCAGTCTATATTAGGGTAATTGAAGTCACCTAGTATGATGGTGTTTGGTGATACATTTATCCCCTCTAGTGTTTTCAGGAAGGCCATGTGAGGTTCCTGAGTTTGTGAGGGTGGCCTGTAACATGCTACAATTTGCACAGCAGTCTTGCCTATGGTTAATTGCACCTGGATGGTCTCCGATGCATCGTGTGTTGCCACCAGTCTTGAGGTGTGGGTGTCTTTGATGAATATGGATACCCCCCCCTCCTTTCTTGGTATTGTCCGGATTTTGGGGCGGAGCATGATAAGAGGTAAAACCTGATAGTGCTGGGGTGCTCTCAGGAGCCTTGAACCAGGTTTCTGTCACTGCACAGACATCGATGTTCTCCATACTGAGAAGGGCCTCGAGTGCGTGCATTTTGAGATTTAGACTTCTGGCATTGAGCAGCATTACCCTTAGTTTTTTTCCTTTTTTGTGTTCTAGGGTGGTAGGTTTAGAATTTGAGCCTTGCCTAAAAAAGGCACTATGGGGTCGGCAAGAGCCTTTGCCAATATCCGGAATCCCAGGGTGACAGGTGCAAGCCGTCCCTTGCGAAACAGCGTGGCTTGTC
Organism: Protopterus annectens; assembly: GCF_019279795.1. Lineage (NCBI taxonomy): Eukaryota > Metazoa > Chordata > Ceratodontiformes > Protopteridae > Protopterus > Protopterus annectens. Next base: position 989,234,250 of record NC_056743.1, read on the forward strand.
CAGCATGTCATCCCAGGCAGACAGACATTGGATCCCCTTTGAATGACACCAGAGTTTAAGCCAATTGTTAAAGCTGATCATCTTATCTCTGTATTGTGGCATCATTCTTGGTGAAGGTAGGATACTGCTCAAGGTCAGGGTCATACCTGCCTGGGCTACATAATCAGAGAGCTCCTCAATGTCTCTTTTCATGTAGTCCAAGGAGGTGCGTCTCAGGTCGTTTACACCAGCGTGAACAATGACTGAGTCATATTTGTACCTGCTGTTGAGAGACCTGAGTGCTTGCGTTATGTGGCGGATTCTAGCGCCCGACAGGCAGCTTACTGTGACCTTCTCCTTACTCAGTCTGGTGGCGGGGCGTCAGTGTGTCTGACTATGGAGTCACCAATGACTAGTGTGTCTGGCATTGTGTTTGGCCTTAAGGGCTGTGACTCTTTGACACTCTGACTGTGAGGTCTATGTGTTGCAGGTGTTGTGTTCTGAGGTGGTGGTTGTTTGGGTGTCTGCTTTGGTGGCCTCTGCTGTTTTGGTAGATTTTGATCAGAGCCGAGTATGTCTTTGTGTGTTTATGTGTATGATTTGAGGTTGTGATGGTACTATGTGAGACTGGGTCTATAGTGTGTGTGGTAACCTTCTCCTCCTGACTGGTCTTGCCAGTCCTATGTTGAGAGAGCTCAGCCTCCAGTTTGGCCGTATAGTTGCATCTCTCGCATGTATTTGTGTTTTGTGGGAGGAGGAGAGGGTTGTCTGTGTACATGAGGCAATTGTAACATTGCCTCAATATTCCCAGGTTCACCAGCTGAGCAGGAGAGGACACTAGCAACTGATCCCTCGACATGCTAGAAGGACTAGACAAAAACTTTAAAAGAGATTCCGGGGACGTGGTGACCGAGAAATGAGGGTTTGCCTTTTGGGGTGCTATCTATAAGAGTGCCGTATCAAGGTAATAAGTACTGTAGGAGCAAGTGCTAGGTTTAACAGATAGAGAAAAGTCTACTTGGAGTCAAGTAGAGATGATCTTTTAGGTATTAGAGAAAGTGCTAGTAACAGGGATGCTTAAAGGTAAGATTGAGAAGAATGCACTCTGCAGTGTGCACTAGAGAAGTTAGATATGAAAGTAGGTAACTTGAGTTTTACCTGTTTAAAAAGTTAAGGTTTAGTGGAGAGTTACTATTTTTAAAACAGCAAGATGGACTGAAAGGGGTGGTTACTTTTGTATTTTGGTACTATGAAATACTGTAGGATGGCCAATAAATTTAAATAATTGAAGGGGTGGGATTTCAAAAGTGATGGTTTTGTGATTACTCACATAAGCCAGTGAAAGTAGAGAGAAATGAGATATATGGTCAGATTAACATAAGAGGCGGGCAACTAGAAAGACAGTGGTATTTAACAAGACGACTTAAATGGGTGGGACGGAGGGGAAAAATTCTGCCTGACTCAGAACAGAGAGAGCTGTGGTCTCTTTTGAAGTTTTAATATGCTGTTAAACAGAATGCAAGCAAAACACAAGGTAAAGAAAACAAACTACAGTATTCAAAATATAGAAAGGCAATACAGAAATACAAAATATAACAGCAAACTAACCTTTCCTTCACAGCAAAGTGTAGCAGAGTCTGGATGAGCCTTTCTGGTAAAGCTTTTTATGTAGTCCAGGGAGGTACGTCTCAAGTCATTCACTCCAGCATGGACAATGTCAGAGTCACATTTGTATTTGTTGTGAAGTGACTTGAGTGCATGCATCATGTAGTGGATCCTGCCACCCGACAGGCAGCTGAATGTAATTTTCTCCTTGTTCAGCCTGGTGAGTGGGACATCAGTGTGCCTGACTATAGAGTCACCTATGACTAAAGTGCTGGGTACATTGTCTTGCCTTAAGGGCTGTTGTTGGGTGGCACACTGGTGTTGTGAGCTATGTGTCACTTTGGTTGTGACTGGTGTTTGCGTTCCAGCTTCAGAGGTCCTTGTTGCTTGGGCAGGTTAATGTTAAGGGCCTCCACATATGTGGGTTTAGTATTGCTATTGATGGTGTGGATTTTGATGGGCTATGAGTTGCTTGAGGTATAATGCAGGTGTTAACCTTCGCCTCTTGACTGTCTAGCACAATCTTGGCCGGAGAGAGCTTTGCTTCCAGTTTGGCTATATAAGTGCATCTCTCGCAGGTTGTAGTGCTGGGTTGTAGGAGGAGAGGATTGTCTGTGTACATGAGGCAGTTGTCACATTGCCCCAGTATGCCCAGATTCACCAGGTGGACAGGAGAACTCACTGGAAGCTGACCCTTGAGCATCCCTGTTTAGGTGCTTTTTTGTAAAGTTTAAGAGCTGTTTTCCCTTACCTTTGCAAGATGCTTTGCAATTATAGGCTGTTTAGTGCCTATTATTAATTTCTCCTTATTGACAAGGAGAGCTGAGTGCTTGTATCAGTTTCAGGCTTCCTAGTGCTATCCAGCAGGTTCTAGAGCAAGTGCTAGTCACAGGGGTTCAGATTTTAGTGCTACTACTGAGAAACCAGCTAGTTCTAAGGGAAAATTTGAAGAGCAGACTTTCTGGCACCTGGAATAGTTTAACTGTAGCCTTGCAGTGCTGCACGATGTGAAAAATGTGCAAGCACATGCGTTTTTAAGCCAGAAAATTGAAAGGGATACAAATCAGCCCAAAAAGGCTAATAAAATTACAATTTCAGAGCTGGAAACCACTCCTCTAGCGTTAGATAGGCAGTACAATCCTCACCAGTCCCACTGGTAAGCAGTAGGACTTCTCTCTACCACAGCAAGGTCTGGATAGCTCTGAGCACAGAAAATAAAGTGCTGAGACAAGCAAAGCCTGGGATATGGACTGGCTAGAAAAGGTGGGAAACGAGCAAACAAGATAGTATTTTTTTTTGTTGAAACAGGCTAAACAATGCAATAATACAGTAAATAAACACAGAAAAGGCTAACACACTTGAGTGTGTAGTCCTAAACAGTAAATGAAATTAAAACTCTACAAAATTAGCAATTTAAAACTTTTTTAAATGAAGGAAGGCAAGTGCACAACTGAAAAACAATTTAAGAGGCAGTAAGACAGCAGAATAAGTAGCTAGTCTACATATACAGAGAAGTCTATATATACAGAAAAGCAGCTAAAACACACAAACACTTCAGATTCAGTACAACCTAGAGCACTTGAGTTGTAGCAATATTAAGGCAATTACAGTTATAATAAATGCTCAAAAATATACTCTGTATTTCCAAAATGTTTGAGAAGCACAGTCAGAACACAAGGAGACTCAGGCATTTTTTTTTTGTGAAAGGGAAAAAGGAGAAACAGAAGGCCTTATCAAATGTTCTCTCTGTATTAGGTAGAATGAGCTAATGACACTAGACTGGGAGGAGTGTCCCAGAGCAGATTTACAGTGTGGGCAGGCAACTGCAAAGCCACCAAGTATAACAGCAAGACACCAACAGGGAGGGAGGGGGGCACAATACTAAAGCTATTAGACTACAGACAGTAAACACTACAGAAAGCCACAAAATGAAAGTTTTTAAACAGATAATGGAGCGATGAGACTCTACAGAATGCTTTTAACTGCAAACAAATCAGTTACCCGTGCAGATTAGTTAATAGCAATAACAATACACTCAAAAACTATGCAGCAGGCAATAAAAAGTGCTATATATAAATTGCTAGAAACAATAATCAGTATAAATAATCGAAAAAAAAAAACAGGATACTTATATATCTCAGCTAAGAGTTGTAGTCAACACCTCTCCTCCACTCTGCTCTGTGTGTATAGACAGAAACCCTCTCAAAGTTAGAGCTTGAATACCAGAAGATACAACCTTAGACAACTTTTTTTTTTTACAAAAACACTAAAGAACCAGCCCCCACTAGCCAGCAGCCAATTAGCACAATCTAGCCAAGGTAAAGAAAGGCTTCAGCTAATTCAAGATGGCCTGTTCAGGTGCTTTGAACAATCACTGTATAAACAAACAAGCCCACAGCCAGCAATTCTGAACTAGGACAATACTAAAGTTATTAGCCTTCAGACAGTAAGCACCACAGAAATCCACAAAATTAATGTTTTTAAACAGATAAAGGAGCAATGAGACTCTACAGAATGCTTTTAACTGCAAACAAATCATTACCCATGCAGATTAGTTAATAGGAACAAAAATGCACTCAAAAACTATCCAGCATGCAATAAAAAGTGCTATATATAAATTGCTAGAAACAATAATCAGTATAAATAATCGAAAAAAATAGGATGCTTATATATCTCAGCTAAGAGTTGTAGTCAACACCTCTCCTCCACTCTGCACATCTTTAAAAAGACACAAGGAATATAATGCATTATAAAGACACTCAATGGTTTGTCCAGATTTTAGAAAATGTTTGTTTTATGTATTAGACAAAGTTGATATTTCAGACAGAGTAGTGATATTGAGACAAAACTGGATAATAGATAACTACACTGACAGGCAGTTTTGCAGCTAATATCTCCTCAGGTCTATATTAATATTTAAGCATTAAATCATAAATTATTCTGCCATGGTCTATAATTGACAGTAGTCCAATCAACCTGAATGAGCATGAATTTGAAAGCTGAACAGATTCATTCTTTGTTAGTACTTGGATAGAACCCACTTTTGAATATCAGTTGTTGATTTTAATCTTTTTGATAATCATGTTTGTGCGTGTGTGTGTGTGTGTGTGTGTGTGTGTGTGTGTGTGTGTGTGTGTGTGTGTGTATATACAAAACAAAACAGTCTATCTGGACCTCGAAAAGGCATTTGACACAATACCCCACTCGGGCATCATAGATAAGCTATCCAGCCTAAATATAAACCCCTATGTCACAAGATGGGTCGCAAACTGGCTCAAAGACAGAACCCACAGAGTCAGAGTTGCTGGAGCCATGTCAGACTCGAAACCGGTCACAAGTGGCATCGCACAAGGTTCTGTCCTGGGACCTCTCTTGTTCGGTATTTACTTTTCTGAGGTACAGGCCAATGTGGAAGGACTATGGCTCACTGTTAAATGAAAAAATACTGTAATAAAAAGATCAATACACAGGAGGTTTAGGTTCAGGTTCAGGTTCTTTACTAGTGTACACCAGGAGGCAAAAAACGTACAAGTACAGAATTTTGTCTGAATGAAACAGGAAGAACACAACTTTTATAGTATTTCTTACTAGTATTAACACACCAGGCTGACGTAGTCAGTCACAAGGGGTTTTACATCACTTTAGCTTACAATATTCTATTCATCTAAAATGCTGATACTACATTTTGCTTAAAAAGTTTTCTGGTAAACAACGTGGCCTTGCTAGCCACCTGGTTAGTTACAATACCCTTTTTACAAAAGTTTCCACTCAAGATTCTAAATTAATTCGAACATAATAGTAGATACAGTTCTCAATACATTTTCTTTGTTACATGTTATCACTTCCTCCTTGTAGTCGGTGCGTTATCTAGTAACATATACAAGGTCGATTGCTCAAGCGGAAAAGAGCAGAAGATTCTCATTATTTCACACATTTAATTTCCTGACCCAGCAGATAGTCACTTGTGAGAAGTATAAACATTAATTCTTGCTGAGCTAGCAGCTGCTGGGGTCAGAGGCCAATTTGCAAAAGGCACACTGCAGTTTCCAAAAGCTTCTTGCAGTTTCATATGAATTCATTTTTCTTATCATAACATTAATAGAATAAAATGCATTATATCTTTCTTATTTCTTAATAAGCACTAAACATATACATTAATACATATTTTTCTAACATTTTCCCCCCTGTTAATACTTTTTATTCTATTCTCAGAAGTTAAAACGATTTTTATTTCTTCTCCTAACCTCTTCCACTTGGGACTTGCAGTTAAGAGAGTCATTCAGTTTAGACTTCAAGGAGAGTTTCATTTGGAACCAATTCCTCAAGTTCAATGTCTTGACAGAAGGTTTCAGAGACAGACATATCTATAAAATCTTTATTTAATCTTTTCATGCAGGAGATTCCACAACAAACACATGCTCCTAATAGGAGTAAACCCACACAAATGTCAATCAGAATATTCATTAGGATGGAACCCCACCCCACAAACAGATTCTGGAAAAAATCCATCAGAGGGTTTGGGCCTGGTTTGGTCATGGCCGGCACTTGCTGAATCACCTCCAGATGGTTATTAATTTCATGTCTATTATCTGGTATGTACGCACAGCATTCTTCTTTGATAAGCGCACACGTACCACCTCTCGCTGCTAGGGTGAAGTCAAGAGCCATCCAATTTTGCAACACAACAGTTCTCATGGCATTCAGTTCATCAGTCACTAATTCAAGAGCAGAAAAAGTTGCATTACTCATTACTTTGAGAAGTTTCGACAGTTTTCTCAGCTCCCAAATCGATTTGACTGCACCATATGCTGGGAGTATACCTGCCCAAGATATAACATTGTAACTCAAGTCCATATGAGTCAATTTGTCTTTGTCCTTCATGGAATTATGGTCTTTCCAACCTGCTTCAACTCGCCCTACTGGATTCACAGGTTTCTCGATTGGATCTTTGGTTTTCTTGGAAACATCTCTCACGTTCCGTATTTTACCCAGAGGTAATTCCACAGTGTGTCACATGGCCAGAACCAGGTAGCCCAAAAAACAACTGCCGGACCAATTCTCAGGTAGCCATTTGTATGCCTTTTTCCCACATACAAAATAACAGTTTTCAACTTTAGTGCTAATACGCACCAACCCTGCATGAAACATTTTCTTATCTATGATTGACAATTGTTTAATCAAAACAGGATTTCTTTGTACTTCATTCAATGTCGTTTTCATTGAGTTCAAATATGAATCATAGTTAGTATTGCAAACAGTACCCCCACTTTTAGTCTTAATATAACATTTATAAGATATTGTTATGTTACAGTTCCTCCAGCCCACCTGGAGAGTATCATTCTTGAAAAAACACACAATCCCTTTTTGTGTAACAGGTAAATACAATGCTATTTTATCCTGTGATCTCACAGTTCCTGTGTCAAAAAGCAAATTCTCCCAAGTCTCATTGATCCCTAAAGGAACAGCGGACATTAGTAGTCCTCCATATGCTGTTGGCATAGCTGTACAAACCCAGCAGTTTGAAATGTTCATAGTCTCAGCATATACACATTTAATTGCTAGGTACGTGTTAAAGTTTGGATGCCAGTCTATGGATGTCTCATCATGTTTATCCAGTTTTACTTGTGTGGCTGAGAAATGAAAAAAACACAACAAAAAGAAAATTGTCAAAAGTACAGTCAACAAGTGCACGCTCAATAATATGATTATGCAACATGTTTGAGGTTGGTCTGAATTTCTATCTTTGGCCATTTTGTTCTTGTTGCATAACAGTTTCAATGTTTTTATCAAGCTGAAAGTTCTTTACCAGTTTACAATGTGTCAAATGGATCCAAGATGACCTTTCGGCTATTTTGACTGAAGTAGGCATGGCCAGCAGTACCTGGTACGGTTCTTCCCACTTCGGGCTTGCCCAATTCTTCCTCTTTGTTACCTTCACCCAGATCCAGGACCCCGGGGCTAGAATCGCTTCCAATGATCTGGTCTGTTCTTTATCTGAAAAAGAGATAAACTGCAAGAGAGATTTATTTTTTAACAGTTTCCTCATATAACTAGCTAGTGAACTATCAGCCTCCTGGTCTGCAGGCATGAGAGCTTTCCACTGAAGTACATAATATGCTCTCCCAAACACCATTTCAAAAGGAGTTAAACCCTTTGCATTTGGAACTGTTCGCATACTCAGCAGCGCCAGAGGCAGACAGTGCACCCAGTTCTTCTTTGTTTCGCTGACTAACTTTCTAAGTTTGTTCTTAAGGACTCTATTGTGCCTCTCCACCAGTCCTGCAGACTGAGGGTGATAAGCACAAGGGAAATCCCAAAGAAGCGTCCCAATTGCTGTATGGTCTGATTCACAAAATGTGTACCATTGTCACTATAGATCCTTTCCGGTACACCAAATCTAGGAATAATCTCCTTTATGAGAGCTTTTGCCACTGTTGTTGCATCCGGGTTTTTAGTCGGAAAGGCTTCCACCCATTTGAAAAACATATCTACAATGACAAGGCAATACCTTTTGTTATCACATTTGTTCAATTCTATAAAATCCATACAAATAGTATGGAACAGATATGGCGGTGTAGGAAAACTTCCTTGTTTAGGTTTAAATGCCCCTTGTGCATGATGTTTGTTACAAATATGACATGCCGCACAAAATTTTTTTGTGTAATTTGTGAATCCATATGTTTGGAATATTCAGTTTACTAACTGTACCATCCCCCCTGTTGAGACATGGCACTCCCCATGGCTCAACAAAACTGCATATCTAAACAAATTAGACGTTAAAATAGTTTTTTTCTCTTTGGAGATGTACGGCCCGTTTTCAAGGATTGCTCCTCGTTTTTCCCATTTTTGTTTTTCTGCTTTTGTGGTAAGCATCTGCATCGTTTTTAACATTTCTAGGTCTAAAATTTCAGAGGGTTGTAATTCCTCATCTAAAAGTAAAGTTTCTGAGTCTGAAGCTGCTTGCTTCGCAGCTGCATCAGCTCTCCCATTGCCTTTTGAAATTCTGTCCTGCTGTTTCGTATGAGCTACGCATTTGCAAATAGCTACTTTAGTAGGTAACTGAATAGATTCTAACAATTCTAAAATAAATTGCGCATGATTAATTGGTTTGCCACTAGATGTTATCATCCCTCTGTTTTTCCATTTCTGTGCAAAAAGATGTACAGTAGAAAAAGCATACTGACTGTCAGTATATATGTTTACACATTTGTCTTTTGCTAAAGTACAAGCTCGTGTTAAGGCAATCAATTCTGCTGCTTGTGCAGACAAGTTATGTGGTAAGGATTGGGCTACTAAGGTTTCAGTTTCTGTAACTATTGCATACCCCACTAGATCTTTCTCTGTAGGGCCCCTTTTGCATGAGCCATCCACGTAATATGTCACCTCAGCCTTATCCAAGAGAATATCCGTGAGATCTTGTCTGGGTAAGGTTTTCTGCTCAATTTCCTGCAGGCAACTGTGTGGTGTGCCATCCGCAGGAGTTGGGAGCAAAGTTGATGGATTTAATGTCATGCATCATTCAGTTGTCATATGAGGCTGGCTCAACAGTACAGTCATACAGGAAAGGTGTCTAGCAGGAGAAAGATACGCTACCTTTTCTTGCAGTAAAATTATTGCAACTGCATGAGGCACTCTCAATGTGAGAGGGTGGAATAACACCACTGAGGCTGAAGCCTGTACTGCCATTGCAGCTGCAATCACTGCTTGCACACAGTGGGGCAAGGATCGCGCCACTGGGTCTAACTGTGATGAATAGTAAGCTATGGGGCGTTGCTTATCCCCATGTTGTTGTGTCAACACTGATGTCATATATCCTTGCTTACAGTCTACAGTTTGAAAGGAACGTTTATGATAATGGTTAAAAACAAACACCGCTGAGCAAAACAATGGAGGATTGCAGTCTCATTTAAATCACAAGTAGCTCCTAAATCCAATAGCCAATGATGTAAATAATCCAAGTGCAGGCGAAGTATGTAAAAAGCAGGTTTATTAATAAAAGGAGGTGAGCGCTTTCGCATAAGCTTCTTCAGACCTATACAACTAAACTATCTATAAGCATCAGTTTAAAAAGCCAAAATGGCGCCAAAATCCTGTCCATTATTTAAAGGCACATAGCTCATTAAAAATATCAAGTAAAAAGTCATATATAAAATGCCTATACATCATTATAAAACAGGACGGCATTTCAAGACAAAACCATTCATATTCATATCCATTATTAAAATAAATGAATCAAAAGTATGTGTGACAAATGGGGGGGGGGGGAATAATAACACAACTATCAAAGCATTAACAGAGCATCTATGCATATAAAGGTTCAAAAAGACCCTACTGGCCACAAAGTAAAAAACTCTTCATAGCCTCTTAACATCTTTTGGACAATAACCTTCTTGATTTCAGCAAAGGTCGCAGGGGAACCCTTCCATTTAGACCTGGGGTGATGTCTTCCCTAAACTTAATAATCCAATGGATTTCCCTGGTCTCTGTATAATTGTTGATGTCCCCTCTCCTATATGTCCTTGAGATCTGTTCCAAGATCCTGAACTTAAAACGATGCTCTTGACCTTTGTCATTAGTATGTTTGGATAGTGCATTATGTGTAGTACCTCTCCTTGTGTGGTATACATGCTCACGAATCCTATCTCTCAGTGTCCTATTGGTCTTGCCTACATAGTAGGCTGGACAGATTGTGCAGCAGGCTAGATAGACTACGTCTCTGGACATACAATTGCCCCTCGTCCTGATGTAGTAAATGCCCGAACCATATGGATATTGGAAGACAGGGTCGGTTTCTATATATGAGCAAAAATTACATTTGTCGCATGTGGTCATGTAGGGACCCAACAAAGCAGGTGGATCATTGTGGACCCTTGGGTAGCAGAGCAAACTCTTTAAATTCTTTTTGTTCCGGTAAACGAATCTAGGTCGAGTACCTGTAAGGCTCTTAATGGTCGGGTCAACTGATAAAACATGCCAATGCTTAGAAAAAATGTCTTTAAGTGTACCTACATCCCTGGTGTAGAAAATGGGAAATGCAATTCCATTGTCCCTATTAGAACCGCCCTCTTGGCTATCCAAGCCATCACTGGCCTCTCCTGCGTATATCTCAGCAGCACCATCTGAGAAATATGGTTTCGCTCTGTCTATCCTCAGATCTTCAATGCCCACCATCCCTCTGGAGATGTCTAAGTGGTCATAACCACGTTCCCTCAGTTTGCTGCTAAGATCTCCTAATTCACATGCCAGATGACTGTCTAGGGGTGTATATCTAGACATCCGCATTGATTGTCCCTTCACTATGTTCTTGTATACATAGCCAGGATGCATGCTCGAACGATGCAGCAGTGTGTTCCTATAGCAGGTCTTGCGGTAGACACCCGTGTTGACTATCCCACAGGGTAGTTTGTCAACAAAAACATCTAAAAAAGGGATAGTGGTCTTCGACCAATCCATAGTAAACTTCAGAAAGGTGACAGACATGTTGATCTGTGTAAAAAAGGACTCTAATTGTATTATAGAGCCACTCCACACAAGGAAGAGATCATCCACAAAACGCCTATAGAATGGTACTAACTCCTGAAACAAACTATTCTGAAACAAGAAACTATGTTCCCACTCTGCCATCACCAAGTTGGCGTAGCTATTGGCACAGGACGTGCCCATAGCTACGCCATCCTTCTGCAGAAAGATCTTGTCATGGAAACAGAAAAGATTGGATTCTAAAATAATAGCCAACAACATAAGAATCAAATCAACATCATACTTCAAAGGAAGGTCAGTTCTCCTCAGATATGCACCTACCATTGCTCTGCCTTCCTCATTGGGTATAACCGTAAATGAGGACTGAACGTCCATGGTGACCCATATGAGGTCTTCAATTCCAGAACAAGTGTTGATATATTGGTAGAAATCCAACAGAAACTGTCTGGTATCCTTAAGAATGAACCCATTGGCATCAACCAAAGGTCTAAGTTGTGCCTCGACAAAAAGTGACAAGGGTTCAGTTGACCACCCTCTGCCTGCAACTATGGGTCTAAGAGGTGGACGTAGTGAGTCCTTATGGATCTTTGGGAGACCCTGAATGGTAGGTAATAGGGGATGAACCACATTAAAAAACTCATATAAAGAGGTGTCAATAACACCATTGTCAAAAAGACCAAATAATGTGGAGCGTATGCTCTCAATGATGTTATCCACCTTATCATTGGTAATAGGAACATAAAACTTGTCATCAGCCAACATTAGTAGCATATCATTAATATATCTGTCCATGTCAAAAACTACAATCCCACCTCCTTTGTCTGCAATTGGGATAATAATCTCCCTGTTGTTGCGTAGGGAGTCCAAGGCCCTACGTTGTATAAGGCTGAGGTTATATTTCCTTCTCCTATTGCCATATTCTGACCCATTCAACCTATATATCTCATCTTCTACCAGTTTGCTATATGCATAAACCAGAGGGTGTATCGGAGGGAGGAATGTACTAGGTGTCCTAAACACAGTGGTGTTAGCCTTCATCTCTGTGCTGTTGAAGAAAACCTTCAGGGACAAATTTCTGACAAAAAGCTTAAAGTCTCTTAAAGTCTCTTCGTATCTACTGTCTGAGGTTGGAATAAAAGTGAGACCCTTGGAGAGGACTTGTGACTCATGTTCAGTCAAAACATGACTAGACAAATTGAACACGAGTCCTAATGCTTCCCCTCCCACATTTTCTTGATTGTCCGGTTGGATGGTCGATCCGGCGAAAGTTTCCTCTTGTACCTCCCCTTGGCATTCTGAAACGACTTCTCCTCGTTCGTGGGCACCCTGATGGGAAAAGGGTGTCTGCCATCCCTCTGAAGGGAAGAGTGGTGGAAAGTGGAATCCAAGGGGGAAATAGGATCCCGTCCATCAGGAACTCTATTCGATGCATAGGAGGAAACTTTCCTCCTGACGACTGGTTCAAGAAGCGGGACAGATGGTTCAGCCCTGCTGACTAAAGGTTCAGCCCTGCTGACTGAATCAACATTGGCTTCCAAGTCGTTGGTAGCTGTCGGCTCCAGCACAGAATCCGTTCCGTTGGGTACAGCGTTGGCAACGGTACCTACACGACCAGCTTGGTCTGTGAGGATGGCTGGGCCAATGTTGCTGTTGGAGCCAGTGTGATCGTTGTCCAGGCATGAACCAGGAAACTCGACCGTGCCTGCATCGATTGCATCTCTGTTGGGAGCACAGTCCGTGTTCCCTGAGTCACTGTTGTTCCCTGTGGTGATGGAGGAAGGGGTACATATTCCGGGAGCCTGACGGAATGCACTGTTGGTATTATTGGTGTTGTTGTAATCATTGTGCCTGGGCCAAGTGAAGATGTTGCCCAATCGGAAATCCGTCGAGTCCCGCTGCAACTTGGCCCTTTTCTGATTCAGAAGGCGCCGCTCATAAACCGAGACATTGTCCAACAAAACAGATAAACTGATGCTTATAGATAGTTTAGTTGTATAGGTCTGAAGAAGCTTATGCGAAAGCGCTCACCTCCTTTTATTAATAAACCTGCTTTTTACATACTTCGCCTGCACTTGGATTATTTACATCATTGGCTATTGGATTTAGGAGCTACTTGTGATTTAAATGAGACTGCAATCCTCCATTGTTTTGCTCAGCGGTGTTTGTTTTTAACCATTATCTTTGAGCTTGTTGTTCCGTTGAGCATTCACTCCACTGGTCCTCTTTATTCATTATTGACACTTAGAGCTTATCTGAACCAGTGGAGGCATGATTGGAGGAGACTCGACTTCTATTGAGCTGCCGTATACTCCATCTAGTACCAAGGAAGTACCGATGACATCATGTCCGTCTTTGGACCGTTTTGCAGACTGCTTGCGCACTGGAATGAATCCATTGGCGTTATTCGTAGAAGAGGATGTTGGCTCAGCCCCCACTAGTACCTTGGATTATGATCGTGAAGGGCTAAATCGAGCAGTGGAACGGTTGAAGCAGGATTTGTTTAAACTAAAGCGCATGCAAACCCAGAGACAGCATTTCGAGGTTTGCTTACAGCGCCGGCTGGTGCCTAGAGGACTTAGGGTATTGAAGATGCCGACAACTGGCACCCTCTACCCGGAGCTACTGTATGATTGGCAACAGCTTAATATTGAGGTAAGCCTCAAATATTTGAAACTCATGAATGCTTTCTTTCTCCCGTTAGAGGAGAAACTTAAAGAAGATGTCAGGAAGGCGAAGAATGAGATACTCAATGTGTTTCCGGTCTCTGTTGTAGACCAAACCTTATCTGTTTTGTTGGACAATGTCTCGGTTTATGAGCGGCGCCTTCTGAATCAGAAAAGGGCCAAGTTGCAGCGGGACTCGACGGATTTCCGATTGGGCAACATCTTCACTTGGCCCAGGCACAATGATTACAACAGCACCAATAATACCAACAGTGCATTCCGTCAGGCCCCCGGAATATGTACCCCTTCCTCCATCACCACAGGGAACAACAGTGACTCAGGGAACACGGACTGTGCTCCCAACAGAGATGCAATCGATGCAGGCACGGTCGAGTTTCCTGGTTCATGCCTGGACAACGATCACACTGGCTCCAACAGCAACATTGGCCCAGCCATCCTCACAGACCAAGCTGGTCGTGTAGGTACGTTATACGCTGTACCCAACGGAACGGATTCTGTGCTGGAGCCGACAGCTACCAACGACTTGGAAGCCAATGTTGATTCAGTCAGCAGGGCTGAACCTTTAGTCAGCAGGGCTGAACCATCTGTCCCGCTTCTTGAACCAGTCGTCAGGAGGAAAGTTTCCTCCTATGCATCGAATAGAGTTCCTGATGGACGGGATCCTATTTCCCTTGGATTCCACTTTCCACCACTCTTCCCTTCAGAGGGATGGCAGACACCCTTTTCCCATCAGGGTGCCCACGAACGAGGAGAAGTTGTTTCAGAATGCCAAGGGAGGTACAAGAGGAAACTTTCGGATCGACCATCCAACGGACAATCAAGAAAATGTGGGAGGAAGCATTAGGACTCGTGTTCAATTTGTCTAGTCATGTTTTGACTGAACATGAGTCACAAGTCCTCTCCAAGGGTCTCACTTTTATTCCAACCTCAGACAGTAGATACGAAGAGACTTTAAGAGACTTTAAGCTTTTTGTCAGAAATTTGTCCCTGAAGGTTTTCTTCAACAGCACAGAGATGAAGGCTAACACCACTGTGTTTAGGACACCTAGTACATTCCTCCCTCCGATACACCCTCTGGTTGCGGCATATAGCAAACTGGTAGAAGATGAGATATATAGGTTGAATGGGTCAGAATATGGCAATAGGAGAAGGAAATATAACCTCAGCCTTATACAACGTAGGGCCTTGGACTCCCTACGCAACAACAGGGAGATTATTATCCGACCCGCAGACAAAGGAGGTGGGATTGTAGTTTTTGACATGGACAGATATAATAATGATATGCTACTAATGTTGGCTGATGACAAGTTTTATGTTCCTATTACCAATGATAAGGTGGATAACATCATTGAGAGCATACGCTCCACATTATTTGGTCTTTTTGACAATGGTGTTATTGACACCTCTTTATATGAGTTTTTTAATGTGGTTCATCCCCTATTACCTACCATTCAGGGTCTCCCAAAGATCCATAAGGATTCACTACGTCCACCTCTTAGACCCATAGTTGCAGGCAGAGGGTGGTCAACTGAACCCTTGTCACTTTTTGTCGAGGCACAACTTAGACCTTTGGTTGATGCCAATGGGTTCATTCTTAAGGATACCAGACAGTTTCTGTTGGATTTCTACCAATATATCAACACTTGTTCTGGAATTGAAGACCTCATATGGGTCACCATGGACGTTCAGTCCTTATTTACGGTTATACCCAATGAGGAAGGCAGAGCAATGGTAGGTGCATATCTGAGGAGAACTGACCTTCCTTTGAAGTATGATGTTGATTTGATTCTTATGTTGTTGGCTATTATTTTAGAATCCAATCTTTTCTGTTTCCATGACAAGATCTTTCTGCAGAAGGATGGCGTAGCTATGGGCACGTCCTGTGCCAATAGCTACGCCAACTTGGTGATGGCAGAGTGGGAACATAGTTTCTTGTTTCAGAATAGTTTGTTTCAGGAGTTAGTACCATTCTATAGGCGTTTTGTGGATGATCTCTTCCTTGTGTGGAGTGGCTCTAGAATACAATTAGAGTCCTTTTTTACACAGATCAACATGTCTGTCACCTTTCTGAAGTTTACTATGGATTGGTCGAAGACCACTATCCCTTTTTTAGATGTTTTTGTTGACAAACTACCCTGTGGGATAGTCAACACGGGTGTCTACCGCAAGACCTGCTATAGGAACACACTGCTGCATCGTTCGAGCATGCATCCTGGCTATGTACACAAGAACATAGTGAAGGGACAATCAATGCGGATGTCTAGATATACACCCCTAGACAGTCATCTGGCATGTGAATTAGGAGATCTTAGCAGCAAACTGAGGGAACGTGGTTATGACCACTTAGACATCTCCAGAGGGATGGTGGGCATTGAAGATCTGAGGATAGACAGAGCGAAACCATATTTCTCAGATGGTGCTGCTGAGATATACGCAGGAGAGGCCAGTGATGGCTTGGATAGCCAAGAGGGCGGTTCTAATAGGGACAATGGAATTGCATTTCCCATTTTCTACACCAGGGATGTAGGTACACTTAAAGACATTTTTTCTAAGCATTGGCATGTTTTATCAGTTGACCCGACCATTAAGAGCCTTACAGGTACTCGACCTAGATTCGTTTACGGAACAAAAGAATTTAAAGAGTTTGCTCTGCTACCCAAGGGTCCACAATGATCCACCTGCTTTGTTGGGTCCCTACATGACCACATGCGACAAATGTAATTTTTGCTCATATATAGAAACCGACCCTGTCTTCCAATATCCATATGGTTCGGGCATTTACTACATCAGGACGAGGGGCAATTGTATGTCCAGAGACGTAGTCTATCTAGCCTGCTGCACAGTCTGTCCAGCCTACTATGTAGGCAAGACCAATAGGACACTGAGAGATAGGATTCGTGAGCATGTATACCACACAAGGAGAGGCACTACACATAATGCACTATCCAAACATACTAATGACAAAGGTCAAGAGCATCGTTTTAAGTTCAGGATCTTGGAACAGATCTCAAGGACATATAGGAGAGGGGACATCAACAATTATACAGAGACCAGGGAAATCCATTGGATTATTAAGTTTAGGACAGACATCACCCCAGGTCTAAATGGAAGGGTTCCCCTGCGACCTTTGCTGAAATCAAGAAGGTTATTGTCCAAAAGATGTTAAGAGGCTATGAAGAGTTTTTTACTTTGTGGCCAGTAGGGTCTTTTTGAACCTTTATATGCATAGATGCTCTGTTAATGCTTTGATAGTTGTGTTATTATTTCCCCCCCCCCCCATTTGTCACACATACTTTTGATTCATTTATTTTAATAATGGATATGAATATGAATGGTTTTGTCTTGAAATGCCGTCCTGTTTTATAATGATGTATAGGCATTTTATATATGACTTTTTACTTGATATTTTTAATGAGCTATGTGCCTTTAAATAATGGACAGGATTTTTTTTTAAACTGATGCTTATAGATAGTTTAGTTGTATAGGTCTGAAGAAGCTTATCTGGCGCTCACCTCCTTTTATTAATAAACCTGCTTTTTACATACTTCGCCTGCACTTGGATTATTTACATCATTGGCTATTGGATTTAGGAGCTACTTGTGATTTAAATGAGACTGCAATCCTCCATTGTTTTGCTCAGCGGTGTTTGTTTTTAACCATTATCTTTGAGCTTGTTGTTCCGTTGAGCATTCACTCCACTGGTCCTCTTTATTCATTATGAACGTTTATGATAGTTTGGTAATCCTAGAACTAATGAAGAAGCTATTAATTGCTTCAACCTGCAGAAAGCCATTTCTGCTTCAAGTGTCCATTGTAATAAATCCTGTGCTGCCATCGGCTTTTTGTATATGAGGTCAATCAGTGGAGCAGATTCCAAAGCATAGTTTGGTATCCAACTCCAGGAGAAGTTAGTTGTCCACAGGAAGGACATCATTTCCTTCTTGGTCACTGGTTTGAGTGCTTGTAAAATCGCTGTCTTTCTATCCTCATCTAGTATTCTACCTTCTTTGGATATTACATACCCCAGGTATCTAACCTGTTTTCTCCAAAGCTATAGTTTGCTTTTGTTTACTTTGTGTCCCTGTGTTGCTAAGAATTGTAACAGTGCTATGGTATCCTCCCTGCATTGCTGCTGGGTGGGGGCTGCTAGCAAGATGTCGTCTACATAAAGTAGAATTTGACTACCCCCCAGTGAGGTGAATCCCACCAAATTATTAGCCATTTCTTGTGTGAATATTGTTGGACTCTCACAATATCCCTGTGGTAGTCGAGTATAGGTATACCTTTTCCCCTGAAATGTAAATGCAAACCAATATTGGCTATCAGGATGTATAGGTATTGAAAAGAATGCATTGCTGATATCTACCATAGAGAAATATTTCTGGTGAGGTTTCAAATCATTTAACAAAGTGTGTGGATCTGGCACCGTAGGTGCTCTAGGTATTACTGCATTATTTACAGCTTGTAAGTCCTGAACCATATGCCATTCCCCATTTGCCTTTTTAACAGGAAACAGGGGTGTATTACATGGTGAATCAGGAGATTCTACCAGTACTTCTTCTCTAAGTAATGTTGCTATTATGGGTTTGATTCCTATCTCTGCATCCTTTCTCAAAGGATATTGTTTCTTCTGTGGTCTGAATGCTGACTTTGGTGTAATAGTAACTGGTCCTGCTGTTCGAATAAGTCCTACATCTGACTTGCCTGTTGACCAAAGAATCTTTGGTATGTTACATAAGGCTTTCTCCTCTTCTTCTAATAAGAATGCTAATCAGCTGTCCTCACTAGACTGCAAGTGTACAGCTGGGTGTGCCTGTGTTAACCAATTCAGTTTTTGTTTCTGCATTCCCTGCTCTGATAACTCTAAATCAGTTTGTTTCTCCCATCTTGTTGCCTTTTCTCCTAGGTCTGCCCATTTTACACTTTTGTCCTTAGTTAAACTGACATGTGGTAATTGATTAGATTTGTATAGTGCAAGGAATTCTTGAGGTAATGAACATCTAACAACACTGTTTCCCTCAGTATCCCAGTACAGATTACGTAACACTAATCTGTTTGCACGATTTCTGAACAATTCTTGCTCATAGTCCTTATCAGGTCCTGGTGTGCTACAGTAATACAGAGTGCAATGCAACAAATGTTGTCTGTCAATGTCAAGGGAGGGGTATTTACTGATGGCTACATTTATCAGTTCCTCGGTCACTGCCCCTGGACCAGTCGTAACCAAGTCCTGGCTGTACCAGTAAAAAGTTTCACCCTCCGGTCGCACCACAAAAGTATCCATTTGTCGCTGTGCCTCCATACCCTGCATAGTCAGAACTACTGCTATGCCAAATATCTGCATAAGGTCCCTACCTAATAGGTTCACTGGACATTTTGCAGAAACAACAATTTTACTCCTTTGAGTCATCCCTGAAACAGGGTCAGTTATTGCTATATCATGGGAAAGTGGTTCCCGGTATAGCAGTCCATTTGCAGCTTTCACTAATATATAATCAGGTGATTCTGAATGTTCTGGTAACTTGGAGGGGTGTATCAGAGTCCGTGACGCTCCTGAATCACACAGGATTTTAACTTCCTTCCCCTCCACCAGAAGTGTAACTTCCGGTTTTGTGTCTGCTAGGTAGAGCTCTAGGCTCAATAATGCTAAATCTAAAATCTCATTTTCTTCATCCTCCATGTCTACTTGCACTTCCTCTACTCCTTCTATCACATTTACATTTGTTCTTTCTTTATTGTCTTTTCCCGATGATTTCTGACTCTCGTATGGTGTATCTTCACCATCATATAGTCAGTCCTCATCTCCCTTATCCTCTGTGATTACCTTCTTATTTTGTTTACAATCCTACCTAGATGTCCTTTCTTCCCGCATTTAAAGCATTCACCTCTCTTTTTCCTTTCTTCAAAGTCCTCTGACCGTTTGTCAGACTGTTTATTTCCCTGTGCATTTTTCTTACCCTTTTTACCAGACTGTAATACATAAACTTCAGCTCCGTCTTCAGCAGTGAAGACTTGCGCTTTCTTTTTCTTTTTGCTATTAAAACGTCTTTCAGCATGTCTAGCATATTCAAGTAAGGCTTGTAACCTACTTGTTCGATGATCTATCATATGCTTCGTAATGAAGCTACTAATAGGTGCAACGCAACCTTTTAAAAATGCATTTTTCAATTGTTGTTCATACGGGGAATCATTCATTTGATTTTCAGGAACTGTCATGCCACTATGATTATTAAAGCACTCTAATAATCTGGCATAGTACCCATCTACTGTTTCATTTTCTTGCTGTATGCATTGATTAATACAAGTCCAGTCTGCACTAGGTTTCCATTTCTCAGCGATTCGGTCTGTAAGGCCTTTTACTCTATTGTCAAGTTCTGTGTCACTATGTGGGAGTGGCTTAAATTCTGCATTACGAGGATTCCAGGTGCCACTAATCATGTGCTAATCTGGACCTACAATTTGTCTAACTACTTTTTCTACTTCTTCCCCAGTTAAGTGGTAACTTAACCTCGTGCCTTGTAAATCTTCTAGGAATTTTGTAAAATTAACTTTTGGATGGGAAATTCCCTCAGTAGCCTTCCGAATATCCTCCAGTGTCCATGGCCTATATACCAAGAGGGTTGGGTCCTGTCCAATCTGTCCTGCCTGAGGATTTGGTACCTCTATAAGTGGACATATTTCTTCCTCACTCTCAGCTTGTAAATTTCTTTCCATTTGATACGATTCTATGTCCCCCTGTGTTTTACGTGTTCGGGACCTAGTTTCAATAGGATCTCTAACAAACAATTTTGGTTTCACTGAGACATCAGGATACCGCGGAGGTGGACCAGCTTGTCCACCCACTTCATATCCTGAAAAAGGGAGTGGGGGGGGGAGGAGGAGCCATTGCTACTACTATATTATTATCTTCTTTGTCTAAAAACAATGCCTTTGAATTATTGCTCTTTTGTTCCCTACGGTTTGCTTCCTCAATCCACCTGTGTGCCTGAGGAATGCCTAATTGCCGTTGTTTCTTTGCCTGACCTCTTGTATCACTTTTAAGCTGTTTAAGAAGTTTAACAAGCGAAGATTTGTCTAATTTCCCATCAAATTCATATTTGTTAACCCATTTTGCATAATATCTAACATTATCTGCACTTTGTAGTTGCATATATTTTGCGTCTTCGGTTAGGGGCGGGTCTTGCGTTGTTTTAGTGCACTGATTTCCCATGTTAATAAATGTTACATAACCCTTTTACCACGTGGTACCACAACTTCAGTTCCTTTCACAGTTTATCTAGAACAACTGCCTACCTTATTCTGTTACCCAGATCTATGACCAAATAAACAGTAACTTTTCTTGTCCCTGATCTGCATGACAAATCTGACAATAAAAACAATATTTACTGTAACCTAGTCCTTGATCTAAAACAGAAAAAAGGCAAAAAGTCTCCCTACCTGAGCCTCCAGTATTGAGCAGTCATGGTTTGAAGTGGAGATCCACTCTTCAGCCACAGATCAGAAATTGGTCAGCCTCTTTAAACAACAATTTAGTCGGAGGTCTTTTCACTCAAGAAGAACCATTTCAGTATCTTCTCCTGCATGCAGACTTCGACCACCGCTACGCTCTGATCCACAGCTTCTGAGGGATTCCGGTACGCAAAGGAACAATCTGTTAAATGAAAAAATACTGTAATAAAAAGATCAATACACAGGAGGTTCAGGTTCAGGTTCTTTACTAGTGTATACCAGGAGGCAAAAAACGTACAAGTACAGAATTTTGTCTGAATGAAACAGGAAGAACACAACATTTATAATATTTCTTACTAGTATTAACCCACCAGGCTGACGTAGTCAGTCACAAGGGGTTTTACATCACTTTAGCTTACAATATTCTATTCATCTAAAATGCTGATACTACATTTTGCTTAAAAAAGTTTTCTAGTAAACAACGTGGCCTTGCTAGCCACCTGGTTAGTTACAATACCCTTTTACAAAAGTTTCCACTCAAAGTTCTAAATTAATTCGAACATAATAGTAGATAAAGTTCTCAATACATTCTCCTTGTTACATGATATCACTTCCTCCTTGCAGCTGGTGCATTATCTAATAACATATACAAGGTCGATTGCTCAAGCGGAAAAGAGCAGAAGATTCTCATTATTTCACACATTTAATTTCCTGACCCAGCAGATAATCACTTGTGAGAAGCATAAACATTAATTCTTGCTGAGCTAGCAGCTGCTGGGGTCAGAGGCCAACTTGCAAAAGGCACACTGCAGTTTCCAGAAGCTTCTTGCAGTTTCATATGAATTCATTTTTCTTATCATAACATTAATAGAATAAAATGCATTATATCTTTCTTATTTCTTAATAAGCACTAAACATATACATTAATACATATTTTTCTAACACACACCAAGTTCGCAGATGACTGCAAACTGGGTGCCATAATCGACTCTCCAGCTGACACAAACATCCTTCAAAAAGGTCTCGCAGAGACGGATCATTGGTGCCAGAGCCATGGTCTAAAGCTAAATGCCAAAAAGTGCATAGTCATACCCTTTGGCAAAAACAATGTGCCCACAAATTACCACATAGGTGGTAACCCATTAAGTACAGAGAAATTAATTAGGGATCTGGAGACCCAAGTTGAGAGCAATCTCTCCTTTGACAACCACATTGCCAAAGTGGTTAGAAAGACCTTCTACATAGCCCACCTCATCATGAAAGGATTCACATCTAGATCAAGAGAGGTAATCATGCCCCTTTATTCATCCCTCATCAGGCCCATCATGGAATAGATTGCCCCCTTTGGGATGTAACTTACCCGACACCTGCAGCAATCAGAAAGACCCCAAAAGTAGCTCACCAGGAGGATCAAGGGACTCAAACAGATGCCATATGCTGCTCGGTTAAAAAAACTCCAGCTCTACTCAGTTGCATACTGCCTATTTCGAGGCGATCTATGCCTGACATATAAAGCTATGTCCAACCCAGAATTAATGGACATGCTCCACCTCAGTAAATCTAAATCCCTTAGAGCCATGCGTTCGAGGGACTTGAACGTCAGCACAGAAATAAATAGAACATGCTGGAGGGACAGATTCATAACCCAGAGGCTTCCTTCGCTCTGGAATAGAATTCCAATTCATGTTAGGCAGAGCACCTCACTGACTCTCTTCAAGAAGAATCTTGATGAGTGGATGGGGGATCGTAGGTTTTTCCCGGGGATTACTTATGTGTCAATATTAGACAAAGGCACAGTAAACTAAATATTAAAAAGGGTGCAGTATACTCAAATCAAGGGGTGGCATAAGCCAAACACAATCGGGCTAGTCTCATAAATGCCCCAGGGCAGATAGCCTAGTATGAACCTATGAACCTATATATATATATATATATATATATATATATATATAT
Source organism: Protopterus annectens (assembly GCF_019279795.1). NCBI lineage: Eukaryota > Metazoa > Chordata > Ceratodontiformes > Protopteridae > Protopterus > Protopterus annectens. Next base: position 989,257,400 of record NC_056743.1, read on the forward strand.
ATATACAGAGAGAGAGAGAGAGATATATATAGACACACACACACACGTATATACATATATGATTTTAACATTTTTGTATTGACATTAATGGCTTTTAATGGTGGTTTTATGTCATGGGGCACTGTGGATTATGTTTAATGCACATATGATGGGTCTTTTGTTGTCTTTGTAAGTTGCAAGTCAGTTATAAGAAATGAAAGTGCTCACCATTTTTCAAATTAATAAACAGTTTGCATGTCACTATCTTGTCTCAGTGTTATGATATACATATATATATATATATATATATATATATATATATATATATACACACACACACACACACACACACATATATATATATATATATATATATATATATATATATATATATATATATATATATATATATATATATATAAACAACAGGGGATTACAACCACAAAGTCAGTAGGTCACTTGCATGAAAACTAAGCCAGTAAGTTATAAACCTGAAACTGAACTACTCTGCCTACCTTTTGCAATGATTGCTATTTGGTCCTCCATTGTTTTAATGTATTTTCCTTTTATATAATGACTTAAAGTTGCTCCATTGTAGTTGCCAGTCTATACCTTTCAATATAACGCATGTGTATTTTTTCTCCATGTATGTTTACAGCTCATTTAGGAGTCATTTATATCAGTTTTTGTGTGCTTGATACAAAGACTGTTAAGTTGTACTTTTAGGTCCTCAACATATTTATATGAGCAATCCATGTTTCATTGTCACATCTGTTCGTTTTTTCTCCTCCCTGAACTAACAATTATATTTTGTCCTGTTTGTCAGACATCAGTGCTGAATGAAATGCTAAACTTATTACTTTATATTCTTATAACTCTCATAGGCAGATATGTGCATGCATCCATGTGAGTGCTCCATATATGATGAAGAGTCAAACCTCTGAAATGTTTATGACAAACTGGTAATGTACTGACACAGGAAGAGATGTCATCTATTTCACAGATGGATCTTTACATTTCTTCTTTGTTTTACCTTTCTCTGTTTACCTACCACCCTATTTTAATAGAATTATTTCTCTGTAAGTAATTTTCTTCATTACAGGAAAACAGAGCAATGCTTCTAACATCAGATCATGTTTGAGGACATGTCTAGTCCCCATATAAATGATGCAATATTACATCCTGAAGCAATGATTTCTTCACTTTAACTCTGAACCAACCACAGTCACCCCTTGCACAACATTTTCTGTTTCTTGACAAAATTAATATGTGGTAAGCTCAGCTGTCCATTCCTGTGTGACAGTTTATGACCCATGAGCAGAACAAACTGGCTACATGCAAAATATTAAGTGAACTACAGAAATGCATGTATGAACAGAACTGCTGCTTTAAAATGTGGCTGACCATTTCCCCATTCTAATTATCATACCCTGTGTTACCTTGAATGCAGATATAAGAACATTTATTTAACAAGTGTTTTGCTGAGTAGTATGTTCCAATGGTTTGCTCTTTGCTTTCTGAGGGTGCACATTTAGAACCACTGATATAAAGATAAAGAGGTATGATGACATAATAGTAAATTAACTAAAACAAAACCCAAGCTGCCTAGAAATGATCTGTAGTAGGTTTAATGTTCTCTTAAAATGACATATTTTAGTCAAAACAGCAGTTTATGAGTCACTTTAAAGTGAACATCACGTTAAATGTTTCCTCCATTTTCAGATCATAAAACCCTTTACTTTTCAAACACAAGGAAATCATAATAAGATTTATATTTTTGTCTTCTCTTCAGAAACAGAAATCACAGTCAGCTTGCCTAGTTCAAACAATTTTCACCCCTGGAAGCCCTTTTTCCAACCTTTCTCCAGTCATGCAGCTGATTGACAGGATGTAATTATTGTGCTCAAGCAACAAGAGACTATTAAATATTTCAATAGCATCAGTACTTATCTCCTCTCGCTTTTGTTAATTACAGAGATTCTTTTCTTTCTTTTTTCTCAAAAAAATAAAAGAAAAAGAAAAGAAAGGCTAAAAGGACTAATATGTTCAGCAATTCTACTTTGAGTCACAATCACTAAAATATATTAAGTTTCACTTCATAACCTAAACAAATATATCCTTGCTGTTTATTCCTTTGCCCTTCTAATTATTAAAATGGCATAATTTAACATTTTTGTTGCTACCTTTTTTGAAAAATTTGTTTGAAAATGTATGCTTCTTTGCATGCGACTCAGATACTTGTTACATGAAAAATACAAAAGCACGAATGATGGATGCTTCTTATCAGGTACTGTGATTTAGGGCTGATGAGAGCATTTGCTATACAGTACACTTCAAAATAAAAGCCTAACAAAAGACAACATACTGAGGGTCAAGTACTATTAACAATAACAATAGACATGGATATCCAGATAATGGGGAAAAATGAAAACTTAAGAGAAAAAAATGTATAAAGAAATACCATGAACAGATTAAGAAGCTTCAGCAGTGCGGATAAAATGCCTTTTGAATAAACCAAACCAGTCTTCTATTCAGCATCATGCACAGCTGGTAATTCCAGGTATTGGTTACCATGTCCAGCTCTACTGTTTGAATCCTTTTAAATTGCTGCCCAAAACAAAAAACATGGCAACTGTAATTGCTCCTTACCAATAGCTATAATAAGAGAAGTGATAAAAGCTAATGCTTTTACTTTGAGTAAATTGCTGGCTTTGGGATTTTTCTTGGAATTGTGAAGAATATCTAGGAATGAACGTAGTTCAAGAACTTAACAGTTGTCTGTAAAGTCTATCCCCGGGATTCATGAAGCTTGGCAGAAGGCCGGCGGTAGGCTTGCGCTGACAGTGCGGCGTGAAGATGGCGCAGTAGCACCCAAATGCATATTAATGAAGGTGCGCCGCTGACACAGCCACATGCATAGGAAAGGAGGGCGAGTGCATAGGGCATGTCGAAGTGCTGCACGGAGGCGTGGAAATGCCAGCTGTCGACGTGCAACCTAAAATGCTTGCATATAACAAATTGCAAGATAGTAATCACATCTGTCAGTGTCCGTGGATACTGAAACGTATGCAAAGCATGCAAGATAGTTCCTGCGAACACAAAATGAAGAAGCAAACACAAATGCACAGTAGAGAATAACGGGTCCTTATCCCGCGAACAAATGACATGGAAAACCGTGTGCCCGTAGTCCAATGCAGTGTAGACAGCTATACCAAGTGGTAGTGAAACGCATCATATGTTAGCGCACCGCCATTAGGTACAATGGTTAGGGTCACCAGCTATAGTGTGAGGGAGGGTACACAGCTGGGCAGATGTGCCCATACCAAAATACACGATAAATGTACATATCTAGCGACCATATGACCAAATCATATCCCACAAGGCATGTAATAGTCACATACAAAAGGTACGTCCGTATTTCACATACCAAATGTGACAGGAAATAGAATAAGCATGTAAATGAAACAGAAGGAGCATGTAAACTGCTACAACAATAAGGCAACATGTAGGCTGATAGGAACAGTATTAGCCCTACTGTTGACTGTGGGTATGTGTTGTCCAGTACATTCAGATATGTGTCCGGAATATATCCCATCCTGAACATAGGAAAAGGTGGCATCCTACCAATGATTAGAACAGTCTGACAAAATCCGCACATCAGCGGTACAAGCCGAACTTGTCAGGATATGTCACAGTTGAACGGGTATTATCCGGGTATACCAACCATGTAATGAAAGTTAAGTATGGGCGTGTACCTATGTGCATGAGGTATAGCATGTGGAAAGCAAACATGGCAGGGTAGTCCACACAACCATACAGGTACCTGACATATGTAGGGTATGCAATGTGTTACTCTGGCTGTGTCATGGGCCAACAACCAAAGCAGTGATGTATGGAATGTCAGGAATATGTGTGTGTGGGGGGATGGGTAATGGTACAATCCCCCAAGGCGATACTGTGTCGTATGCAGAATAGGTGAACTGGAGGTATATGAGGGAGCAGCAGGTGAAGCAGAAAGAAAAATAAAAACATGTATAAACATCTGCAATACAACCAGACAGGCCAAACTGTACAAAACAATCTCACAAACATGAATATTAAAATGTGCAATACGAATGTATAGACATGTCACCGGCACATACCCACAGATTGGTCCTGATGGAACTGGCCATATCAAGTGCAACACACCTGGATGCATACTGGACTACCCAGCATCCCCTCCACAGCACACAACCAGCTCCCATACCTGAACGTCCACCAAATCCAGCCATACTTGGCCTACTGGTTTGGTGCAGCCACATCTACACATAGTGACCACTATGCATATGTAGTAGGTAGTGTCACCCTAGGCAGTTTCAGGATTGCAAAGTATGTATTCCTTGCATGTAAAACCCCCAGCACATTTTCATAATGCCAGAAGAATGGTCGGTATTTGTCTTGTTTCGGTCTTGTTCAATTTTTGGGATATCCCTCATGGGAAAAGTAACTTGTGTAAACATTAGAATGGAAGAAACAAAGTCCAGTCCTGTAGATATCTGGACACAAGTTTGAATGTACAGTAGTGGTGCACGAGACTGTCCAGCCCTAGATGGTCATGCATAACCTACTACCCAGGATCAAACACCTGCCCGTGACGCACGTGTCCCGACACGAATAAGCAAGAGAATATAATGCACACATTCGCATAGTAGCACATGGTATAAGGGTGATGAAGGCACTGATGTAAACAGGATACCCCCTGATCTACTGTGTGAGGGACAATTAATGTGTGCGTAGGTGTGTCCTGACCAACAATGATACAATGCCAAATGTCCTGTGATCGTAGGAAATAACTATTTCATGCATGTAACAGTTGCCTAAAGCAGTCACGTCAGGATAGAATAAACGTAATTCATACAAGAAACAGGCAAACAACAAAAGTGCCAAAGGTATAAGGCTCACAGTTAGGAAACAAATGAATGTTCTAAACCTGCACTGACCGTGGCTATGTGTTGGCCCAAACAATCTGGTGTCTGCAGTAGGGTTACCATTAGTCCCGCTTTGCGAGGGACAGTCAGTCCCTCTTTGGACAGTTGTGTCTGGACAAAATACATTACAAATGGCAAATGTCCTGGGATTGTAGGACATAATTATGCCCCATATGTTATGTAATAGTTGCAGACAATAATTATTGCAGTATCTACAATACCTAAATGTTACAAGAAACAGAATAAGCAACTAAATCGCTACAATAGGCTTTTATGTAGGCAAGTAAGTAAAGTCCTTTCTGTTGTACTGACCGTGGGTATGTGTCGGCTTGTAAAATCTGATGTGTGTTCCGAAAATGTCCCATATTGGCCATTTGAAAAGGTGGCAACACTAGTCCCCAGAATACATCCCAAGCTGTACATATGACAATGTCAATGATACCAATGGTCAGAGCATTCGCACAATAACTGGTCAGCCCCTTAACCACTCACAAAGCCAGTGACCTTTGGGGGAAAGGAGTTGAATGAGAATGACTACTTACAACAATGAAGTGTAATAGATGCATTTAACTGCAGAAAATTAGTAGTATTATGAATCTGTCAACACGTTCCAAGTTAATAGTACTAATATGGTAGAAGTGTCCGTGATTGTCCCTGAGTTGTCATAGCCTTGTCTCTGTTACTGTAGAAACGAGTCCCCGAGTATCAGAGAGGTCCGTACACAGAAGTACACTAACCAACTGTCACATCTGTTGACAGGACTATTGCATACCTGTAGTGAATTTATAACAGATGTCCAGAATAATATTCATTGTATCTATAAATGAATGAAATAGTCAAATGGGAAGGGAAACACATGGAAACCACCCCCCCAACCTGCATTATGTAGTGGAACCACTCCCCACCCTAAATTATGTAGCGCCGATCCAATAATGTGGTCAAAGGTGCCCAAACACCTGCGTCTGTAAACACAGGTAGAATGTTAAACTCTGGACTAACTCTTTCCATGTGCTACATCTGATCATTGAACAGCACCAGGGCAGTTCTAGTCACCAGTCGGCCAAGCCTAAACCCGGAACAGCACATGAACACCCTGACAATCAAACATGCGTATGTGTGAGGACTATAAGCGTAGGAGTTATGAATATCCTTGGAGTGAGTAGACTTGCAGCACGGGTCTAGAGAAGTAGGAAACAAGGAATGTCTTAATTGTAATACTGTGATTTTCCCAGCAGGAGAATGGATGCCTGCTGTGTAAGGGAAGCAGTGAGGCGTATGCCAGAGTAGCTATGAACCATGGGTATACATATAAATAAGCGAGAACACCAATAGTGTAGTGGTTACAGCATCCGCCCAACGTAAAGGCATTCCCGGTTCAAGTACGACTATAGCACATATTAATTGTGTAATGAATGCCTCTGTGCTGTAAAGCCAACATTTATACATGTAAAGGTGTCCACGTTCACATGGGTCCGTTAACCGGATTCCATCAAAGTGGTACTGTCATAAGGAATAAGGCACATGTAATCCCAAAGAAGTGCCTGTAAACATATGTAACTCAGAATAAGTAGATGCAAGTGGGCCTGCGTGGGTGTATGCAGCTATTAGCATAGCAAATGTATGTTGTCTTGTACAGCTGTAACTTTTATATATATAGATAGATGTGTGTATAGATAAATATCCACAGACATAACAAAAATATGCAATTATATATATACATATGTATCTATATATATATATATATATATATATATATATATATATATATATATATATATACACACATATATATATATATATATATATATATATATATATATATATATATACACACACACACATATATATATATATATATATATATATATATATATATATATATATATATATATATATATATAAGGAACGCCAAAAGACGAAAGCAAACATAAGGGTTGTGAAGGGAATCCAGAGCAAGTAAGGAATTATGAAGTGCTCGCAGCGTATGTCACATAAAGCTGCACAAGTGTGAGTAGAGCACCGCTCTTCACACCAGAGGCAGGGCTATACCAGTGGCCATAACATCATTGAAGTGTTACATCAACATTGTAAACAGACGGAATGTAGTACATGTTGCCACCACCTGCACTTGTAACCCACAAATCGTTCGTAATCCATAACACCAGGAAAGGCACATATGTGCAAATATGAATGGATGGTGAGCCTGTGAATACACGAGGTGATACAAGATGTGTGTAGGGCCCCAACGCTCATGAGAGGGCTATGTGTAAAGGTGTGTCATGGCTGTGATACCAGGTGTATAATGGCTGTTATGTGTGGAAACTTAACACGGGTGTGCAGGAGAAACTATGGATATGCAATTATGGACATAGGAGTGCTAGGGTATGTTGCGCTGGGTGCAATGGAGCGGCCTGTGGAGGTCAGCTAGTATGTAGGTGCGATTCCCAGATAGAACGTCGTTTGCATGGAGACATGCGTGAATGGGCGTATCGTTGTCGGACGTTGTGCATCAGGTCTGGCAGCCCGGCACGTAAAACCTATATGCCACCCATGAGTGGAACGGAGTTCTGCTGTGACAACCCCAAACCGGGAAAAGCAGAAAGACACAACTACATGAAGACAACATGTTGACGCACAGTCACAGTAACACAAACACACATTCTATCAACAGTAATAATATGAATGTGCACAGAAACAAACACAGTAGCAGGAATAATAGGCTGCGCATATGAGTAATAGGTCGAATGACACTGTATCACATCCCAGTTAGCAGCGGCACCCCAGACATGAAAAACGTGCGACATCTGTCCGCTGCACAACGTGCAATATACTGAGCACATGTTCACCGGAGTGAAGTGTTGGTGTCAGAATGACTAAGGCAATAGTATGCAGTTGAAGCAGAGACCAATAAGCATGTGTAAGTGTCCATGTCCAAGAAATGTATGGGTTAACAGACACACAGATGTATATATAGATAAAAACATATATATACATATATCTATATTAATTTACATACACATATATATTCATATGGATAAATATATATATATATATATATATATATATATACATATATACACACACGCACAAGGCTATACTACGGATATATATATATATATATATATATATATATATAGATAGATATATATACACAAACAACAGGTAGTGATATATACACATACACACAAAACAAAATATATATGTCAGTGTAGATATACACATGTACATAAATAGGTTACTTCACAGCAATTAGGGGTAACATATTTACAGCCCAGGCATATGTGACTGGGGGGTCCAATAAATAAACTTTGTACCCCCCCCCACATCGCCTAGCTGGGCTGGACAGACATACAGACAGGCAATACAGATCAATACACTGCCGCTGTCCAAAACACCAGTAGGAAAGGACCAGTGGGAGAGTTCTGCAAGGTTTACACTTTAAACATGGATAACTGTGTCCCTTGCAGGATCCCAAAAATTCAGGGTACGTATGAATCTGCTGACATTATTACGAGCAGGATGTAGGTGTACATTTTATTATTTTATTTATTTTATTTTTATTTTACATTTGTTGACCGGGCTAGTCTAGCTGGATACATGTCCTTTTTCAGTAGAGGCCCGGGGAGAAAAGCTCCCATAATTAACATAAGTATAAGTTTTAAATATATACAAGAAATTGAATTAAAATAAAATCCAACAGTAATAACATCTAAGTATACAAGCTGTTAGTCTGGTAAACATTTGTTGAGATGGCCAGATGACATAGATACCTGAGGAGATAGTAAGATGCTGGATAAAGAATTGTGAGGTAGAAAGGAATTATATACTAATGGTCCTGTGGGAAATTAGTCAGGGTTGGAACATGGGCATAACCATTGAGACTTAAGAAATTCTCTGAGATTAGTTTTGAATTGATTGAGTGAGGTCATGAGCCTGAGGTTGTTGGGAAGGGAATTCCATTGCTTTCCAATGGAGTTAGCATAAAGAGCATCGCCGCCCATGTTATTAGATTTGATGGTTAATATCTGAATACTGTTTGAGGATCGTAGGGTACTTAAGTTAGTGTAGGGGGTCAGAATTTTGGTCAGCAAGGGGGTTTTCTCTGGATGATTTATTATTTTGAATGCTTCGGAGAGTTGGTTTAGTTTAAGCAGATTGGGCAGTTCCAACCAGCCAAGTTTTTTGAGGTTGAGGCAGTGGTGGGTACGATAGGGTGTAGATGTTACAAATCTGGCAATATGATGGTATGTGGTAGAGAGGTTATTAAGATCACGTTTGTTGAGGAAAGCTAGTATTGGTGAGGCATATAGTAGGGTGGAGATGAGATGGGTACGAGCAATGGTTAATTTTGCATGTGGGGTAAGAAAGTTCTTGATTCTGTACATTGACCCAAGTTTCTTGTTAACGGTCTTAATAGTTTGGGCGATGTGCATGTCGAATTTAAGCTTATGGTCAATAATGACACCAAGTAGCTTGGTATGGGGGACGGGCTCAATGATGGTGCCATTAGAGGATTCCACAAAAAAGGACCTGGAGTTATCAGGTGGTAGTTCTTGGGGTAGGGAAGTGGTGGACGTGGGAAAATAGAAGTAACTTGGTTTTAGTCGGGTTGAGTAAAAGTTTCGGTCAGAGAACCATTGTCCAACTTTGGCAAAACATTGCTGGGTAGCTGCTTGGAGATTTTGAAGAGAGATATCGGAGCATATCAGGGTAGTGTCATCTGCATACTGAATACAGGTGGCTGCGGCGTTGTCTGTGTGCAGATCATTAATGAAAATAGAAAAAGAAGAGGACCAAGTATGGAGCCCTGTGGAACACCAATATTGTTTGAGAGCAGATGAGATATATTATTTTGCCATTGGACTGCTTGTTGCCTACCTGCAAGGTAATCCTTAAACCAGTTTAGGGCCAAGTTGTCCAGATGAAGGGTTTGCAAGGTATATAGTAGTAGTTGGTGGTTAACCATATGAAAGCTTCGATAGGTCAAGAAAGATGGCAGAGGATGTTAGTTTTTTACGGTTACTATTGACTGAGTCTACAAAGGAGAAGAGGGCAGTGGTAGTACTGTGGTGGGGGCGGAAGCCATGCTGAGTTGTAGACAATAGATTATGGAGGGTAAGGTAGTGTAGGAGTTGTTTGTGAACACACCGTTCCATAATTTTAGCTAATGGAGACAATATTGCGATGGGTCTATAGTTAGCTATTTCTGTGGAGGAGCCTCCCTTGTGAAGTGGAATGATGTATGAAATTTTCCAAATGGGGGGAACAGTGGCTTCAGTAATGGATCTATTAATCAGTATTGATACAGGATAGGCAATGACATCGGACGATATTTGAAGGTATTCCGCTGGGAGGTGATCGGCCGCTAGAGTGGTCGGTTTCAGTTTTTTTAATAGGGTACGAATGTAGGAGGTAGAAACTGGTTGTAATTTGAAGGAGAGAGTAGCTGTGTCATCAGGAAGAGTTAAGGAGGGGGAAGAGGTGGGTAGTTGATTGGCTAAGGATTGGATGGTCTCAGTAAAAAAAGTGTTGAAGGTATTGGCTACTATTTCTGGTTCTTGACCAGTAAGATTCTCAGGGGTTGGGGTAGTTGTTTTTCCAGGATGGAGGAGGTTATTAAAACCAGCCCAGAACTTTTTAGGGTTAGTCTGATGTTTGTCCTGGATGTGACAGAAGTACTGTTTTTTATCTCGAGTTATGTCAGTTTTCGTGGAGTTTCTAAGCTGCTGAAATATTATACGGTCTAGGGGAGTTTTGGTAGCTCTCCATTTGTGCCAAGCCTGGTCACGGAGTTTAATTTTTGCTTTGGTTTCTTTTGTTAACCAGGGAGCAGTGCGGTCTTTGGCTCTAATTAGTCTATTTGGGGCATGAGAGTGGAGAATGTTTAAGAATGTGTCATTAAAGTATGACACGCTCTCAGCAAGGGGAAGAGTATTTAGGATAGACCAATTGCAGGATTTTAGTTCCGCAAGGAATAGTTCTGGGTTGAAGTTTTTCTTATTTCTAACAAGTTTGTATAAGGGTGGGTTGGTGCAAGAAAGTTTGTGCTTTAAAATGTAAGTGACAAGGTGGTCGCTAAGGTCGTTAGGGAGGGTACCAGTGGCATAGTTGATTGGATCTTTATTAGTGAGAATCCAGTCAATCGTGCTCTCTTTTTGCTGAGTATTACCAATTCTAGTGGGAGATGTAATATTTTGGGAGAAGCCATGTAGGTTGATAAGACTGGGATTTGACTTAGCGGAGCAGTGGGACCAGTCTATGTTGAAGTCCCCTAGAACTATGGTTTCTTGAGGGCAGTTAGTTGCTAACCAACTTAAAGTTTGTTCAAGGTTTTCTTGGTTCTTCCCTGGCGGAATATAGATTACTACAAGATTGATACATTTTTGGGTGTTAATACAAATCTTAAGTGAAATAAGTTCTAAGTTACAGACCTGGGGAGGATGCAATGGGTTCATAATGATGTTAAACGTGTTCTTAAACATGACAGCTATTCCTCCACCTCTTTTGGTTTTCCGATCCCTCCTTAAAATATTATAGCCAGGTGGAAGAATTTCTTCATCCTTTGTGGCAGGTTTGAGCCATGTTTCTGATAAGCACATGATGTCTGGGGAATGTGTAGCTATTATAGCATGTAGGCTATGTATTTTGTTGTTAATACTTCTCAAGTTGAGGTGAAAGATGAGGAGGGAGTTAGTGGGTCTTTGGGGTAATGTTGGGGTGACAACAACTCGATTGGTGTTTAGGCTTGGATTCGGGTGAATGTCACCATGCTGGGTTATACAGAGTTTTAGGTGCTCTAGGAATCTTTGGAGTTTGAACAGTAATTTGAGGTGGGATTTATTTTTGGTTGGGCTAGGGTAGTAAAGGGTTAGATGAGTTTTAAAGAGCCCTTGTGTTTTTGCAGGGTGGAGAGTGGATGCTATGGTGTTTGGGGAAAGGTGAATGTATGGGGTAGTGTGAGCCTTGGGAAAGGAGATTTCTAAGAGTGATTGTTGTTCATACCTTGTTAAAAGGTATGGGATAAGAAGAAGTAAAGTTAGTGAGAAGATGAAAGAATACATAGTTTTGACCATGACGGGAAAGAGGTAGCTTGTGGACTGGGATGATAGGAGGGTTTCTAAGTTTTCTGGGTGTTGTCTAGTAGTGAGGGAGGAGGAGCTGTAAATTGGAGGACAGCCGTAATTGGGAGGAAGAGAGGGTGGGAAGGGCAAGATATCACTATAAATTTAGGGATAGTGGCGTCGGGTGCGATAAGGGGGCAGGGTGGGCTGGTTGAGCCCGAAGCAGCAGGCGGAGCTGGGAAATACCTGCCCAGAGTTTGCAGGGCCTTAGAGGCAGCCAGATGCAAGTCTGTGAGTTGGGTGCAGGATAGGACTTTCTTGGATGGCAGGACCTGAAGATTTGGCAGGCTAGTGTATGGCTGCCAGTAGATTTGAGGTCCTGTTTAATTTCCTGCCTCCTAATCGTTATTCTGTCTAGTTTCACTGTAATTTTAGGTGTTTCCTTAACAGTAAAGTCCTTTACAAGATAGGAAGTTCAGGGTCTGTGCATTCGCACCATCAATGCCATGAACCGAAGAGCCACGCAGTGTAAAGTAGAGGGGGGGGGTTCCTGGAATGAGAGAAAGGAGAGATACAGTTTTAAAGACACGTTGCATGCAGTCGCTAGCCTATGTTAAGCAGCAGGTTGTTATTTCTAGAGTTAGGTAAAGGTAGGCAGTAGGAGAGAGGTATAACATCAGTTTGCAGTACCTTTTACAATAAACTTCACTTTACGCTAGAGAAACAGATGATGCTTAGGCACAGTACAATGGTGTTAGCTACTTTGATCTGTTAAAACAGTGGAAGCAAGCAAGTACAGCCAGTTTTGCTAGTTCCGAAAGTGATAAACACTACTTTCACACAGAGTAAACACTAATACAATGTTCAAACACAATGCGGCCCCGAGTAAACACTGCTTTTAGCGCCAACACTACCAGAACAGAAACAATCCAGTGCAGGTTAAAACACGCTACAATACAGCACAGGGTAGAAACACAGATTTCAGATTTTAAATGCAGTTGTAAATACATGGAACAGTAGGTTGTGCAAGTGTTATAATACATGGATTGACAAAACGTATGACATGTGTCCCGAGACGGGGAGAGTGGGCAATGTGTAGGGTTGTGCTCATACCCCAGCTGCGCTCACAGTAAGTATTTGTCATGACTGCTGTAGAGGGGCGCCAGGTAGGTGGACCATGGGTATGCATTAATGGGCTTAAGTGTGCAGGTGCTGGTTGGCAGAGATGTAGTAGGCCTGCCCAGTGGAAGTCATTAATATTCCTATGTGGGCATAGCATACGCCTACACCTCCCAAATCTGAAGACCACATCTACCGGATAGTCTGTAAACCATCGGGGGAATACATAGAGACCTAAACAGTGCCGTGTACCCGATTAGCATGGATGTCCATAGTTATGTATCAGAATCTAACAAAGTCCAACTAAACACTGCCTGAACTAGTGATATTAGGTGAACAGGTGGCAGAATACAGGTAATGACATGACAGCATGTATGAGAAATAAGCAGCATGTACCTCGACAAAAGTGAATGAATACATATGCTCTGTGACTGTGAATGTGTCTGGTTAATAGAACCAATAATTTAAATGTATCCCACAGGGTGTTATGCATTGTTCCTGATACAGTGTTCATTCACACCCATTGGTATGTGAGTTCTGCTACTGACGGAAAGTGCATAATTTGCTGACCACCTCGGGTAGATGATAGCATAATAGAAGAGGTTCAACACCCGTACGCTTGCGAGGACACACCCATCTGGGCAGTTGTGTCCTGCAAAATGACAGTTATGGCTCATGGCCTGTGAGTTCGGGAATGGAGGCTGTATAGTGTGTGTAGTGGTGTCAGACATCAATTTGTTGTATCAGTAACAGCTACATGTAATAGGAAACAGTATTATCAATTATAATGCTACATGAATAACCTTAACGTATGCAAACCGTGGAAGTCGTGCGTTTACTACTGGCTGTGGGTATGTGTTGCCTTGACACATGTGATAGCTCTACATATAGGGTCTATAGGGCTGCCACCAGTCTGAATGGCCAAAGTGGAACCTGCTCTGTAGAACTGTCAGATGTACTAGGGCAGAACATACCTACAGCCATGCATAGTACAGAAATATACATATTGGAACAAATCAAAGCATAGTCTAGCAGAAGTATAGTTGCTTATGCTACTACATATGACATATCGACGTGTCAGGTATACAAGACCTGTAACAAGCAGCCAGTACAGACACCTACAACATGAGAAGGTTCCCTAATCAGGACATTTGCAATGGCTAGAGTATTGTACATACCACTCAACTGTCCCTGAATGTCAGGTACGTCCCTGAGTTTGACTGAAAGTCTAACTCTGTCCTTCTTAATCCCTCCTAAAATTAGTGGCTGTTGAAGGAAAGGTGGTGAATTACACTTACTGACTAATGACAATAAGTAAGAGTTATAAACAGCTATTACTTCAGAATATGAATATTAGGTCATATGCTCTAATTCTGTCAATGTGTCAAGTTAATAGCACTACTTTTGTAAAAGTGTCCCTGATTTTTCTTGACCTGTCCCTGATTCTGCAGAAATGTGTCCCTGATTGGTGGAGAGTTTTGGTAATGTCACATGAGATGTGTGATGAGGGACTGTCCCATGCAAAGTGGGAAAGGTGTCACTCCTACAGTCTCCCGTCATGCAATCTGAAAGGTGGTCAACGTGCAGTAGGTATGCGGTAGCATGACTCGGCAGACAGCTGCATTAACAAACTCAAGTCACATGTCAGCATTGCTGAGTATCGGTTCCCATGTATCAGGCAGATGGGAGCAGATCGTATGAGGAACACGCATATAATATGATTACGTCACTGGACAGGCCGCCGTGTCCGTACAGTCGAACGCCAACCGTCGCAAAATGGTTACACATACCCGATACTGTAGTCATGTAGTCTGATGTAATACGCATCACAAGAGATCACAGACACCCAGCGTGAGTGACAAATGTAAGTGGAAATATCGGAGAGTGAGCGGCTGTAACCGTGTTTGTCTACCAATATGCCAGTAGTGCACTGTCAAAGAAATGTGGAGTCTAAATGTGTATAAGGTGCTGTGACCAGAGGTCAGCAGTGCCTAACACTGTGCAAACCCAAGCACAACAGCTCCTACCTGCTGGACTGTGCCTTACCCGGTCTGTATCCAAAGGAGTCGGCCTGTCCGCAGACAAAGAACCGCCCTATACACATGATGGTAGAAGTACCCTGCGCACATAGCTCATGTGAATTAACAATAGACCATGGCATATGTACAGACAATAGACCACACACACACACACACACACACACACACACACACACACACACACACACACCATACAGTGCAGACATCCAACAGTATAGCAATGTACTGGCAGATATGTCTGGACCACTGGTGTATGCATGCCTGGTCGTCCTGTGTTTCAGTGTGTGAGCATGCCCAGTATGACTGTTACGCATGTTGTTGACTGACAATACCATCATACCGTCATGTGTGTGAGCAGGCAAAGTATGGTCAACTATATTGCATGTGTCACATGCCCAGATAGTTAGTACTGTGTTGCTGACCCCTCCGTTCTACACAGACAGGTGTCATGCTGTGTCTGCAGGGTAGCTAATGGTCATGTGGCATTGACAGTTGCTACATGTCTGCATAGTGTGGGGGGACATACAACCACAACCACAGTCCTACACCACACCATGGGTGGTGCACATGACTCTCACATGTGTAGGTGTGACGGGGGTACAGCCAACAATTGTACACCTCTGCCACTACTGTACTGGTATGCCGGGTACTCCGTGTCAGTGTGTGGACCTACCTAAATTGCTGGTTGGAGGGATACCAGGGAACGTCAGCTCCCAGCTTTAATTACCAGCACAGTGGTGTTGGACGTCCTAGCTTACACAACCTACATCAAACTGCCTGGCCTGCTGTCATCTGTGTGTGTCTTAGGGGGTTGGGGTCATTCATTGGGCATATCCATAGGCCATTGTATATCATTTGTCTGTATTGGTCCACATCTGTCCAGCTGCATGGAATGTGTGTGGGCTGTATGGACACACATGATGGTCAGCCCATAATCTGCAGTGGGTAGGACACCCTGTGTACTACAGGCTACCATTGTGACCCCCGAATGTGCTACAGAGATCATGGTGCCACTATGGATGTGTACTGCCTGCTGTCCTAGCATTTGGCCACCACAGTCACTTGTATGCTCACATACATACCATAGCAATGGGTAACTACACATTCTAATACAACTGCCACTTGTTAGGTCAATAGACATACCCTGGGTGTGTTCCAGACTTGAGGACGGTGCTGGAGTGCTGCCTATGTCGGATGCACACAGTGCACCTCCTATACATGGCCAAGCACAGGTATTGTCATGTTTGGCATCCATTGTACTGTGTGCGGGTCAGAGAGGGGAAATCCGTGGGTACCTTCTGTGTCAGTGCATATGCCTTGTGTTGCCTCTTTGCCAAGTGCAGGTCATACTGTGCCCAGGCTTTCACCGACTGTGCCCTACTCAGGTAGTTCCTTCACCAAGTCACACGGTGCCTGTACAGGTCTTGGCAGTGGTGTTGGGCTGTGTGGCCCTGCCCCATGATGTACCTGCTTCAACTGTTACTGTAGGATAATACCATAATACCATAACAACTTGTATGCATGTAGCTTGTGAATACTGCAGAGCTCCAATGGATGTGTCCAGATACCAGAACTGTGAACCGAGCATCCCAAACACATGGACAAGTATATGTCTTGCCTGTGCATCCACCTCAGTATGGTGTAAGTGTTCAGATGTGTGTATTGCTGATGGGTGTCATCAGCCACTACACCAGTGTTTACCCAGCATCCCCCACTAGGACACTGTAGGGGATGTCCATATAGGCATTGGTGTGCTACAGCTGTGTCAGAAGCCATATATTGGACACATCATAGCTTCCAGGGCAGACAGCACACAAATTCCAACTCATGCCCTGGCCATTGCATATAGCCTAGCTGTTAGAGGGTATGCCCCTGCAGTGACTGTAGGCCCTACCCTGCTCCCCGGGTGGTGCTATGTGTGCAGGCTATAGCACCCAGTACCCCAGGGTAGTCATCCATGTGGTTGAACAGATGCATATTGCTGGTCCACTAATCACGTGTGTTGAGGACATGTGCATGCTCACTAGCATGTGTTGACATGGCATCTGTGAACTGGTGCAATACTCTGGATGCAGATGCCTGTGTGATACCCATGATATCCCCAGTTGTGCTGTGTGAGGTACCTGTGGCTAGTACACCTAGACCAACACATCCCATGGTATCCACTGTGATGCATTTCACTCGGCCTGTTTGATGTGTCAGGTGTGGCAGGCACAGGTCAACAAGCTGCTGTAGGAGGTCTCTGTCCACCCCATAGTGCTCCAACATCCCCAGCCCATGTAGCCCTTGGTAAGTCACCCTCGGTCTATAAAGTCTTATGTCACCCCAGTAAGGGTTGTTCTGCAGCATACACATCCTCACTGCCCCAGCCTCCTGCACATGTTTGTATATGTTGCCTGCTGCAGCCTGTGTCATTTGGTTGGACTGTGTCGTGAAATGTCCCTGCAGGTATACACCGGTGGTGTAGAGTGTGGATGAAACCTGTGTGTATGCTGCTTGCTCGCATTAACGTACTGTTCATGTTCGGGCTGGCCATGTCATCTGCAGATTGTGCTGATCAACACCTGTTTGTGCAGCCTGTACACTCTGACTACCCCACCACTGCTGTCATCCCTCCCAATGTTACCAGGCAGGTATAGACACACCCCTAGCTTACGTGTGCTAAGGCAGGAGCACTCCCGAGGCACAGTTCTGCAATGTACGTAGAGCACCCCAGCGCTATCAGGTTTCACCTCATATCATGCGTTCCGGCCCCAAAATCCGGACAACACCAAAAAAGGAGGGGGGGTGTCCATATTCATAAAGGACACCCACACCTCAAGGTTGGTGGCAATGCACGATGCATCGGAGACCATCCAGGTGCAATTAACCATAGGCAAGACTGCTCTGCAATTTGTAGCATGTTACAGGCCACCCTCTCAAACCCAGGAACCTCACATGGCCTTCCTGAAAACACTGGAGGGGATAAATGTATCTCCAAACACCATCATATTAGGTGACTTCAACTACCCTAATATAGACTGGGAACACTACTCAAGCCCAAACTCTCTAGCCCAAAGGTTCCTGGAGTTCATAAACTCAAATGCTATGGAACAACTAGTCACCATCCCCACAAGAGGAGAAAACATACTTGATCTCATCATCACAAACATGGGATCAAAATGTTCAACACCGGAAGTAAACCCCTCACTGGTGAGATCAGATCAGATCATAAACTAATCTCGCTGGAGGTCCTCATCCCACCCCCACCTGAAATAAAAGAGACCAGAGTGAAAAACTTCTCAAAAGCCGACTTCACACTTCTAAAAACTAGTGTGGTCTCCTTTAAGGCCCCTGAGCCAGTGGTAAACATTACTCAAACCGCTGAATCACTTACAAATGCCTTCTACCAGCACCTACAGGACTGCATGGATCAGGCAATCCCAAACAAAACTAAGACTCTTTGTACCAAAGGCAAGTGTCCAGTCTGGTGGACCCCAGCCATAAACAAGCTCTACAACAAAAGGAGGAAGCTACTACAAGATAGAGCAAAATCCTTGAAAGGTAAGACACCTTTGATCATTATAAGTAAAAAACTAAGAGCTCTCATAAAATCATCCAAGGCTAACTTTGAGAGAAAAATCGCCAAGGACACAAAAGACAATCATAAGGCCTTCTTTAGCTATGTTAGAAACCTAGGAGGAAACTCCCAGATATGCTCAGAATTAGTCCAAAATGATGTGAAGATTACTGAACCTACACACATTGCCAACATACTGGCTGACAGGTTCAGTGCAAACTTCTCCCCCCCCCAAAGGAGAGATATCTATACCAGAGGATTGTAGCCCCCGACAAACATCTCCAACGCCCAGGTGAGAACTGCTCTCTCCAAGGCAAAAAACACAGCATCCATGAGACCGGATGGTGTCCCCGGCTGTGTGCTCCATGAACTCAATGAGGAATTAAACCCGCAGTTAGGACAGCTGTTTAATCTTAGCATCACCTCAGGATACGTACCCAAGGAGTGGCGCACTGCGACTGTGGTCCCACTTCACAAGGGCGGTGCCTCCACCGACCCTCGAAATTACCGTCCCATTAGCTTGACAAGCCTTATCTGCAAAGCCATGGAGAGGATCATAATGGAACTCATAATAAAGACATAGGGAACTTGCAGACTTTGGATCCAACCCAGTTTGGCTTTGTCAAAGGCAGATCATGCCTTTTAAACTTGGTTGACTTTTTCGAAACAGTCACCAAGGCTATTGATGAGGGAAAGGCAGTCCATACAGCCTACCTCGACCTGGCAAAGGCCTTCGACACAATACCCCACTCAGGTATTATCGAAAAACTCATCAGCTTGAATGTAAACCCATACATCACAAGATGGGTTGCAAACTGGCTAAGTGACAGAACCCACAGGGTCAGAGTTGCTGGAGCCATGTCAGACTCAAAGCCTGTCACAAGTGGTGTCCCACAGGGCTCAGTCCTGGGTCCACTCTTGTTCGGCATCTACTTTTCTGAAGTACAAGCTAACACAGGAGGGTTATGGCTGACAAAGTTTGCAGATGACTGCAAACTGGGTGCCATAGTCGAAAACACTTCTGACACAGATATCCTTCAGAAGGGCCTCACAGAAATGGATAACTGGTGCCAGAGCCATGGCCTAAAGTTAAATGCCAAGAAATGCATAGTCATACCCTTCGGGAAAAACAAGGTTACCCCTAGCTACCATATAGGTGGCAATCCGCTGAGCACAGAAGATGTCATCAGGGACCTGGGGACCCAGGTTGACACTAGCCTTTCGTTTGACACTCATGTTGCTAAAGTAGTCAGGAAAACCTTCTACATTGCCCACCTGATCATGAAGGGATTCACATCAAGATCAAGGGAGGTCATCGTCCCCCTGTACTCATCACTCATTAGACCTATAATTGAGTACAATGCCCCATTCGGAATGTATCTGACCTGACACCTGCAGCAGCTGGAAAGGCCCCAAAAGTTCCTCACCAAGAGGATAAAGGGTCTCAAAAATATGTCTTATGCTGCCCGACTGAAAGAACTCCAGCTCTATTCAGTCTCATACCGCTTGCTCAGAGGTGATCTGTGCCTGACATATAAGGCCATGTCAAACCCAGATTTGATGAATATGCTTCACCTCAAAAAATCTAGATCTCTCAGAACCACAAGGGCGGGAGACTTAAACCTTGACACGGTTATTAATAGGAAGTGCTGGAGGGACAGATTCATCACCCAGAGACTCCCTATGCTGTGGAACAAAATCCCGGTAAATGTGAGGCAGAGCACCTCGCTGGCCTTGTTCAAGAGGAATCTTGACCAATGGATGGGAGATCGCAGATATACCCCAGGGATTACTTCAGTGTCACTGCTCGACAGAGGCACAGCAAAATAATAGGCATAGTTTTATTCAAACTAAAGGGGTGGCGAAAGCCACATATCTATGGGCTAGGCTTATAAATGCCCTTGGGCAGATAGCCTAGTACGAACCTATGAACCTATGAACCTATGCCTGACCCCCCTCCCATGCTGTCAACTATATTCGAGACCTGCACCTGGCTGACTACACACATACACTCCAGGGACTAGCAGCACACCCTGGTGATAAATGTGATACACCATAGTCAACCTCATCTGCATAGTATAGTCTTTTAATGAATAGTTATATGACCCATACCGAGCCTCCAAATTATTAACCGCTGCTCAGTGTCGCTCAGATCCATACACAACTGGCAACAGGTGCCTTACCATCACCATATTCGATGTCCCATGGTCTTCCCAGCAACAAAATAACCAGTGTCTACACGACTACAACCCATGGCCCTGCACAATACAGACGATGTGCATTACCACCACTCCATGGCAGATATACATAGATCCCAGGTTATCACGTACAGATCATCCGGCATAAACATTCAATAGTGCTGATGTCCCCAGACATATGTTCACATCTATGTCCACCTCTACATCTACATACATCATATATATTATTTGTATACATATATACATGGACAGATATATATATATATATATATATATATATATATATATATATATATATATATATACATACACACATATACATGTACACACATATGTAGATATGGCATTTATATCACAACAGCGGACCACATGACAGCAAGGCATTTGACAGGAATGAAAAGGAAACTACATGTGCTACCTGCATCATGTAGTGTTGTTACTATCAAGGTATGTGTGTTATGTTGCCTGACATGGATCAGACCGTATCAAGGGTAAGAGTAGGGCTGTTGACAGTTACTCACCAGACTTATTGGCGAATGTATGTGTTGACAACCCAGTGTCTTGGCAGAATATGCGGGCTGTGGACACTATAAAGGTCAGCAACAAAACAAACTGAATACATCCCGCAGCTAGCCACCCACAGATACCAACACATATGGTATAACTGCCAAACACACACACCTGCCATGCCTTGGAATGGAGCACCTACCTGTCTAGTCTACCACACTACAGCATTATGCAGTAACAGACCATGCTATCTAGATTACTGATACACAGCACTCCCAGAGACATACTTCCAGGTGGATGACATCATCCGCAAAGGCAAAGACGCCAATAGGGAATGTATGTAGAGTGAGCTGTCTAAAAGCATTACTTTGTCCCCAGGCAGCTGGAAACACACACACACACACAGGCACACACTTGGCAGGGCTGGGAGTTGAACATACACCTAACTATCTTATCTGCATTATGCAGTTACAGAACGAGCTACCGAGATTACTGGAACAGAGCACTCCCAGAGGCATACTTCTAGGTGGATGACATCATTCGCAAAGGCAAAGACGCTGATAGGGAATGTATGTGGAGTGAGCCATCTAAAAGCATTACTCTGCCCCCAGGCAGCTGGAAACACACACACTTGGCAGGGCTGGGAGTTGAACATACACCTAACTACCTTATCACACTACAGCATTATGCGGTTACAGAACACACTACAGAGATTACTGGAACACAGCACTCCCAGAGGCATACTTCTAGGTGGATGACATCATCCGCAAAGGTAAAGACGCCGATAGGGAATGTATGTGGAGTGAGCTGTCTAAAAGTATTACTCTGTCCTCAGACAGCTGGAAACACACACACACACACACACTTGGCAGAGCTGGGAGTCAAACATACACCTAACTACCTTATAACACTACAGCATTATGCGGTTACTGAATGCGCTACTGAGATTGCTGGAACACAGTACTCCCAGAGGCATACTTCCAGGTGGGTGACATCATTCGCAAAGGCAAAGACGCCGATAGGGAATGTATGTGGAGTGAGCCATCTAAAAGCATTACTCTGTCCCCAGACAGCTGGAAACACACACTTGGCAGGGCTGGGAGTCGAACATACACCTAACTACCTTATCACACTACAGCATTACGCAGTTACAGAAAGCGCTACCGAGATTACAGGAACACAGCACTCCCAGAGGCATACTTCTAGGTGGATGACATCATCTGCAAAGGCAAAGACGTCGATAGGGAATGTATGTGGAGTGAGCCATCTAAAAGCAATACTCTGTCATGAGGCAGCTGGAAACACACACAGGCACACACTTGGCAGGGTTGGGAGTTGAACATACACTTAACTACCTTATCACACTACAGCATTATGCAGTTACAGAACACGTTACCGAGATTACTGGAACACAGCACTCCCAGAGGCATACTTCTAGGTGGATGACATCATCCACAAAGGCAAAGATGCCGATAGGGTATGTATAGAGAGTGAGCAGTCTAAAAGCATATTACTGTCCCAAGGTAGACATAGACAAACACATGGCAGTGGTATGAGTGGGACAACTGCCCATCTACGGAGCACTATTACAACGCTACATAGATATGAGACGCACCACAGACAGTACACCCTTCAAGACAGTCAACCAGTGTGTTGAATGCAGGCATCCATCCTGACATGGAAAATGGACATCTGTTGCCTGGATGACCACCATCGCTACACAGGATGTCAATGGCCATGCCCATACACAGAGGCACATCACCAACACAAGGTGTCACTGGACATGCTCACACACTTAGTATCACACGTCCGTTTGGAATATACTGTGTGTCCATCTACACAATGGCGTACTGGGCATGCTCACACACTTAGCAGTTGCAAAGGGCCATCTTGCATGCACATGGATTCTAAACACAGAAGGCCACAGTTTGGAATGTACTGTGTGTCCATCTACACAACGGCATACTGGGCATGCTCACACACTTAGCAGTTGCAAAGGGCTGTCTTGCATGCACACGGATTCTAAACATGGAAGGGCACAGTTTGGGATGTACTGTGTGTCCATCCACACAATGGTGTACTGGGCATGCTTACACACTTAGCAGTTGCAAAGGGCCATCTTGCATGCACACAAATTCTAAACACGGAAGGGCACGGTTTGGAATGTACTGTGTGTCCATCTACACAACAGCGTACTGGGCATGCTCACACACTTAGCAGTAACAAAGGGCTGTCTTGCATGCACACAGATTCTAAACACGGAAGGGCACAGTATGGTGTTACTGTCCCCATGTACATGAAGGCCACTCACATGTACTAACCAGTACACACTCAAGAGCCATCACAGATGTCTCAGGTGCAGATCACAGAGGTAAACACCTCATTGTACTATGTAGCCCTCAGGCATCACCATGTCGTTGGACCAGCAACACACAGCCATACATTACCATAACACCATGTGACTCATGACCAGTGGACTGTACATAGGTCTACAGCCACTGTGCAGACTACACATGTACTGACAGGGTTCCATCATTTGTTATGCAATGCAATGATACCACTGTACATGACCAGGTCAGCTCTACACATAACAGGGGCCTTGAGACTTACACAGCTGTGACAGGTGACTGTCGCTGTACACCAAAGAACACACATGTTTGGATATGACATACATGTAATTGCAGTGGATATGTGAATGGACCACACATATACACACACACAACACGTATGTACCTAGCATAGCTTTTGCTGTCCTCCATGCAGATAAGTGGCTACTGCAATCACACACATGCAAGTGGAAGGTAGGTCCATGGCTGTTGAATGCTAACAGTACATGAGGTAGCAATGTTGACCGAGGACACATTCCCTCTGTACTAGTTACCCATGACACCCATCATATCATACAACAGTCCATGTGTTATGTATGTCATCATACATGTCCACCAATTGCAATGCATACAAATATGGTTACATGACAGGCATGTAGGACCAACACACATGTACATGCAGTGGTGTGCATGCAGCTACCATGCATGTGGAGCAGCTGATGTATGTAATTCATCTGTGCCTAACTACAACATGCAGTTGCAATGCAGCACCATCATTGACACCTGTATATGGTGAAATACTGACAGTACGGTAGGATGTACATCAGGTATGGATGGATGTGTGTACATAAAGTGGTGATCCACCTTTGCAGATGGATGTTTGCCGGGGACGGCTCACAGGTGTGTCACATGCCATCCTACCATTACATGTGCAAACAGTACGCTATGTTACTGTTACTTGATGGTGAAGACATAAAATGTACACAGTGGTCGGGTGTTACTGACTGTAAGTCAGTTGACACCTGTAACACTTACATCCTCCCATGTGCATATAGCAGCACAATTGCCGGAGGTAGCGTTGGTACACATAATGCGGCCAATACTGCTGCATGTCTGTCAGACGTATCATCATATAGCAGGTGTATCATTCACAGTACTGTCATGTGTGTTTGCTTGTGTGACCATATATGCCACATATGGTAAGGAATACATCCCAATTGTTACACACCCCTGTACACTGTTGTAGAGATCTGTACATACTGCAGTGTGGAAAGCATGACGTAGGCAGGGGTGGTGTGTGTATCACACACATGTCAGCTATCCGTATGTGAATGACATTTGTGGAATCCACAGTGTGTGTGTGTGTGTGTGTGTGTGTGTGTGTGTGTGTGTGTGTGTGTGTGTGTGTGTGTGTGTGTGTGTGTATGTATGTATGTATGTCTGGTGCATGGAGTAAGGGTGTATGCTATCATACAGAACAGACAGGATCCCTAACCCCTCATGGTCATGCAGTCTACTACCCTGTTGATGCCATTGGTCTCAGCCTTACTGGCTACCTGTACATGTTCATTCTCTGTGTCGCGTCGTGTGGGTGCACAGTACTGTGAGGGTGATAACCACATAGGCAGGGGTCCTCACCTCAACACTATGGAGTATGCGTTATAGTGTTGTTGACCCCGTGAGTGTGGGCATGTTCCTGTATTGTGACAGGATATTACTGCTACACAGTGAGGCCTCATGCTATCGAGTGGCCTCTAATGTTATCATCGGCCGGACCGCTGTGTACACCCCCCGCACCATGTCAACATACCTGTGATGTGACCTGGTATGGATGTCACGTCTTTAGCCACTGTAGCCTATTAAATAGCCCACATGCTTCTGGATCAGTAGATGTGTGGACATCTGTGGTATTTTAGCTTTTCCAATAGTCAGGTTGAGGCTACGTATAGCATGCTGATATTGCCATACGTGCCTGTGAGTACTCCACATTTACACATGGGGAAACTGCAAACACTGCTACTTGCTGACACATGCAAGTAGACCATAAGGAGGGAACCAGGGCATCATTACCAACATGCTGTTAGTGTTGTTACCAAGACACATACTGTGAACATATAACAATGCATGATAAATCTGTACTACATGGTATGTCTGGTGCGTGTCAACAGTACACAACTAATGTAATATACACTTCTCTCACTATTCTGTTCACCCTGTGCATCAGACCATTTGAGCATGTCCCTGCACCGATGGTGTGGATGACATGGATGCGGCACAGGCTTCATCATATGCACAGGGTGATAATGTTTGTGAGGGGCATAGGCTGCACCAATGGATTACATCATGTATGTGGGTAAGGGCCGGTGATATGATTGGACATGTGTGGTTATTATGCATGTGGGTGTTGCGGTGCCCTACAGATGTTTTTGCCATGTCTGTGTATGTGTGCACACAGTTCTGCCTTTTGTGAGGCCTACACAGGGGTATTATTGACAGCTAAAGATTGTACAGACCAGGATGTACAGCTCACTGTGTCCGGCCATGGCCACGTGACCTGTGCCTGCCAGGGGTTGCACGGGCACTACCAGGCAGAGGTACAGATTGGCTTCTGTCCAACGACACATGTCCACTGGGACCGTGACCCACTGGGAACATCCAGGGCCACGTCCACGTGGCCTACTGTGTCCTGGTGTGGACAGCGTAGCACCAGCTGCACTGCTACTGCTACCGGCACTATGGGAGCAGGCATGTGAGGTGGCGTGCTCACGTTGACCTGCACTAGGTGGTGTAGCTGGCCTACGTCCACATGGCCTACACCTCACTCCTACCAGATGTTCCAGCACAGACAGCTCATGCTTGCGGATTGCCATGCTATGGTCACGGATTCCAACAATGTCACCCAATCGCCTGTCCAGAACTTCAGCAATTTGCTGTTGAGCATTTGCCAATGCCTAGATGTTGTCATTTAGAGTACGGACAGCAGCCCTCTGCAGCCTCTGCCCTTCTCTGTTCTGCCATTCAGCACGTGCCTGTGCCGCTATTACAGTCTGGAACATGCGTCTGGTGACACCAGCTGCTGTGCTCTTTCCTGCACGTGCATGTTTGCCAGAGGTCCTCCTATGAGCAGCACTGGCCACATGCCTGTGTGGCACATCTGCAGTCATTACACTGACTCCATGGTGTGGAGACATACCTTCTGTAGCCACCACACATTCCTGTTCCACGCTAACAGACGCTGACTGTCCTTCCTCTATGGCCACTGGTGATGCGGTCTGTGTTGGCAGCAGAACTCTGTGCGGGGAAGAGGGTGACATAGCTGGGATGGCAGCCATTGGCACAGATTCAGCCCCTGACAACCCTACCTGTACCTCATGCATATGTTCATCACTGCTAGTATCTGTGGGGACACTAACATCAGATGGACCACAGGAGGGTAACGCACCTACATCACCTGTTAATGCAAAGAAAGACTCTAAATTACAATAGACACACACAGACACACACAGACACACACAGAGACACACACACAGACACACACACAGACACACACAGACACACACACACACACACACAGACACACACACACACACACACACACACACACACACACACACACACAGACACAGACACACACACACAGATACAAAAACAGACACAGACACACACACACACACACACACACACACACAGACACACTCACACAGACAGATACACAAACAGACACACACACAGACACACACACACAGACACACACACACAGACACACACACACACACAGACACACACACAGACACACACAGACACACACACACACAGACACACACACACACACACACACACACACACACACACACACACACACACACACACACAGACACACACACACACACACACACACACACACACACACACACACACACAGACACACCATGCATGTGATTTGACAGACGGCATGCAGCATGCATGTGATACAGCAGACGGCATGCAGCTCAGACATTAATAGTGTTAGCATACCTCCCTGGGTTGCACACAACAGCAAGCAGGTGTCATATCAGTAGCCATGCAGTTCATACAATCATGGTAGTAAGCATGCATCCCCGTGGTACACCATGTGGACCAGAATAGGTTAACAGTACACATGGCTGAAGTGACCTTGACATGTAATCTGATGATGTTTGCATTAACATGCATACATGTCTGACACAATGGTGTCCTGACACATGTACAGTGTTGTAATGGGAATCACATTGCTGTGTTGTCTGTATGCCCAACAGATAGAATGCATGTTCAGCAAATGTGTATGAGCATGGAAGGGTAGTGTGAGCCATCTACATTGCTATACAGTGTGAAGTACAGACACTGTGCCATTGCATGGCATCATGAGGTGTCTATATTGCTATACAGTGCGTAATATGCACACATTGCATAGCCATAACTGCATACATACCCATGACATAACTGTGGATTGT
Organism: Protopterus annectens; assembly: GCF_019279795.1. Lineage (NCBI taxonomy): Eukaryota > Metazoa > Chordata > Ceratodontiformes > Protopteridae > Protopterus > Protopterus annectens. Next base: position 989,285,625 of record NC_056743.1, read on the forward strand.
GACCCGCGATGCTGAGGTGTATACACAACAAACCATGCTGTGTCATGTGACAGGTCACTGGAAGACCTAGAGATGACACCCCTGTACAACTACTACAGAGTCTAGCTGCCTGGCAACCATGCCCACACATGTCAGACTTGTCAATTCACCATGTCCCACATGGCATTGATGTACCACACACACATGAGGTGCACAGCTAACGATGATGTCCTACAGCAGCAAGGGAAGTGTACAGTATCTATGGCCTGCTGTGGTGTTAATGTCTGTGGAAGCTGTACAGGTGACTACTGTCATGCTGTGACACAGTCGTGATGTTCAACACATCTTACATGGCAGACTTAAATGACACCTCCATTAGCTATGCACAGGCTTTTATGATATTCAGTGTACCACACCAACTGTATAATCAGTCAACTAAGGCTATAATTGGACCATGTGTGGACAATGTGCAACAGGGTGTATACACATCACATCTACTGTGTGGCTACATGTCTATGGCCATCTCCCTTGACCATGTGTGAACATGTGTTGGCCAAATGTTTTTGATGGCCGTCTATCTCACATGTCTGTGTTGTCCCATATGACATACACCCATAGATGTCAGATGTGTCACCATCCACAGGGCTATGCAGACAATGGGTTGTATGTTTGGTATGTGGGGTATGTGTTATGGGATAGTGTAACAATATTGCAGCCAGAACACTACATGTCTGGGACATGTCGGATGGCACATCACAATGTGTGCACCCATTGCAGGGGCATATAACACAATGGTGACTCCTGTGGGCTGCCCATATCCCAGCTCACTCTGTGGTACTGTTTGTGTACCACACATGTGTTGTTCCAATGTATAGTATATATGCCTACATTGTACAACACCTCCACCATTGTATGCACAACTGTCCACACATGTAGCAATGACAGATACTGTGGTTTCATGTTGGTGTATCATTTCATTTGTATATATTCCACATGGGTAGCCAGTGTGAATGATGGGAGATGTGACCTGTATATCATGACTGGACCAAACATCAAGTGTACAAGTGTTAACTGGCCACATGGCGAATAGATCTATGCTTTAACATGCTTGATACTGATGACAGTCTCACCTGCAATGGACTGATGTATGTGCAGCACGTCATAGGTACCTTATATAGGGGTGACACAGCAGTTTGAACATTATCCATGACTGTATGACAGCCACAGGGTGCACTGTGCATGTTAACACATTCGCCTGTACAATAGCATATAGTATGTACATGTGTGCATACACAGGGTAGCATACTGTATTATGCAGCATGTGTGTAAACATACATTGCATATGATGCTACATTACATAATGTACAGTGACACATGCAACTAAATGGGATATAATAGTCATATGTGCAGTACTGACTTACAAGGCAACTCCAGGCTCATTGGTTGGGAGACACCCACCTCCACGATGGCAGCTAGTGTTTGTGGATGCTGTTCTGAGGGTGTCCCGAGATTTGCCAGTAGTGCCTTGGTAGGTGTGAGTGGGGGCTGGGTTGGTGGCCCACCACCTGTTCCACCTTGCTCCCTGGTGATTGCAGTGGCACGCTGTTTCGCATGTTGTATCAAGTCCATGCAGTGTCTGTGCACCTGCTGGTTGGTGCGGTTATGGCCACCCACATCATTAACCCTCATGCGAAGGTCCTGCCACAGGTTGTCACGCTGCTGGACATGCTGTGGCACATGGCTGAACAACACCTCATAGTTCTCATGGAGGTACGGGATGAGGACATTATCCTCCTGGCAGCTGTACGCTGGCAGGCGTGAACGAGGCATTATCTGTAAGACATAATGAAGGTGACAGGTCACAGTATCACAGAGATGTACAGAGATACTGCTGCACATACATTTGTATTAAATCCAGTACATCTGCACAGTTATCTTTGCAAATCATCATGACACTGACACAACTGACATGTTTGTGTCACACACATGTAATACCCATTATGCATTGGATATCATCACCATATATGTGTGTCACCTCATTACAATGTTCATACTCCATGTGAATGCTGTCTTGATGTGGGCATGTCTGTTTGCCTGCACTGGTGTTCTTACCCATGCCTGGATGTGTCCACAGTAATGCTGTTGACCCTGATGCTGTGTATATGTCACATATCAACACATACACTGCCTTAATGGACTTGAGCAGTGACAATGCACACATACGCATGGAAACCTTTACATGCATGTGTTTTGCCATATACATCTACACGGCACTGTACAGCAGTTCAACATCCTGCCACAGATCGGCTGTGTTGCACATGTGATAGACATGGGACAATGGCTACTCGAACATCATTTGCAGGGATGACTATCAACTATAGCATGTATGGGCAAGGTTTCCTAGCTGTATCCAACAACCATTTTGCCACCGCAAGGTGCATCAGTGCCACATTACTGATCCAGACAGTTGATAATCCATCTACCATGCGGTCATCACACAATGTATGACAGAGATGACATGTGCAGCTTTGATGGACAGGGTTGCATGGTATGGCGGGAGTATGTCACATGTATGGCACAGGGATCTGTCCAGCATGTGGCGATCCTAGTAGTAGGACGGTGGCTGTCCTTGATATATATCTTTCAGATGAGGATATGTACATGTAACATGTCCAACATCATAGTGTAGCACATGTCTTTATGCAAGGTAGCCAGAATGCTGCATAGTGGAGGTGAGGATTGTCAAGGCTGGTATCGCCCATCCACGCATGGCCAATACCCCTTAAAGGTGATATGTGATCCAATATTGGTCACCCGAGTGCTGAGTATGCCTGTCCAATGATCTCCATGCTCATGGATGGCACCCTGTCATGACATGGGTGCCTCGTATGACTACCTAATAGGCCTGGAGACGTCACCACCTCAGGGCGGTGAACTGCACAGCACCATCTCTTACACAGTGTCCATAATGTTGACCGCAGCCTAGGTGTTAGTTAATGGGTACAGGGATTTTCACTTAGCGGTGACAATGCTAATATCATCTGTCAGATTGTGCACATATGTCACACACCTTACCCACAAAGCCCATTCTGTATGTTGTCCACAACACTGAGACAGCTATTGCTCATAGGTCATGGCCATTCACATCCTTACATACACAGATGCCTCACATTTGTCTGTGTGGTATGGGCTACAATGAGGGTGGAGTGCAACACATTAACCCTGTTTTACTATAGCTGCTACTGGTGTGATATGCACATGTCACTCTGACACCTTTTGTAGTGTTGATTCTGTCAACAGGCCACTGGTAGAACACTCTTGTGACATACGAAGGTACATGTAGTCAAACATCCATACTGTCATCTACGTCTGTACTGCTAACATCTAAGTTAATAAAGGTTCATGGACTTGCAGACCAATAGTGCAGTGCCTCCAATTATGACTGCCGTCACCACTTGTGGGTTGATATTATCCAGCACCCTATCTGTATTGCATTTTCATGCTCAGCACTTGTTCAGAACTTGTGAGCACTTCATAGGTTCATAGGTTCGTACTAGGCTATCTGCCCTAGGGCATTTATAAGCCTAGCCAGAGTGTGTGTGGCTTTCATCACCTCTTAGGATGAGAATACTACGCCCTTTTAGGGTTTAATTTACTGTGCCTCTGTCTAGTAGTGACACAGAGATGACCCCCGGGGTAAACCTATGATCTCCCATCCACTCGTCGAGATTTCTCTTGAATAGAGTCAGTGAGGGGCTCTACCTAACATGGACTGGGATTCTGTTCCAGAGTGTAGGGAGCCTCTGGGTTATGAATCTGTCCCTCCAGCATGTTCTATTTATTTCTGTGTTGAGGTTTAAGTCTCTTGTTCTCGTGGCTCTGATGGATTTGGATTTTCTGAGGTGATCTCCATGCTAATTAATATAGCACACATTCCAAACCATTTCTCACAAGTACACTGTCTGTCCTTACATTTCCAGCTTGCTTACAGTACAACAGCTGTTGTACACATGTAACTCACATATCTTGTGAGACATGATTGAATATACAGGCATGTCCAACTGTCACGTACCAGTGCTATTGCCTGTCTATATGATGAATATGGTGTACATGTGGCAAAAGAGCAATTGTCTCATGTACACAGTCAATGCTCACCTCCCAACATACGACACTATAGCCTGTGATAGATGCACATATGTAGCCATGCTGTGGGTAATGCTCTCACAGACTGAACCTGACAGTCATATGGGGACATGTAACATTTGCAACACACCCCACTCATCACATAGTCTCACAAGATCTCCACCACCACAGGCCACACATAGTATGAGTACAACTTTTGCAGAACCACTCCATACTCTGTGTAGGCACCAAAGGCAACCCCCATCACCAAACACAACAACAATAACTTATAGCCCACAGACTCCTGTGTGCCCATCACATACAGCCAATAGGTTGTTATAAAATACACAACACACCAGTCATAGGTGACTCTGTAGGCAATCACACTGATGTCTCACTCAGCAGGCTACACAAGGTGATAGTCGCTTACATCTAGCTGTCGGATAACTGGTTCTGCAACATAACCTATGCACCCATGCCACACCTCACCAGGTACAATTTGACTGTCATTCTCCATGTTAGTGTGACTGCCCTGAGATGCAACTTCACAGACTACATGTGCAGGGACATGCAATGGCTCACCGGTCTTGCAGCCCTGAAGGTATCGGCCAAGCCCTGGGGAGCATTATGCATTCATCTGGACTTGATACCACTGTACAACTATTGACTGTTTCACTTCAACAGTTGCCTATGCTTCTGCTGTCATTCCACAGGCATCCAGTATCTGTCCGCTTTGACTGACATGGTCAACAAAACATGATGCTTTGGCACAGATGACCTGCACCTATCAGCCCTGGGAGTACAGATAACATGTAAGGCTCTTGCTGCTCCTATACTGCCTGTCTTGCACAGTTTCCAATAACATTCACCACCAGAACGGGAACAAGCAAGCAAAACATGGGGTCATGTGACTCGATGCTTGACATCTTCATCTCTGACGCACGCAGACAAGGCACTCCTTATAATGGACCACTTCAATATCTCTGCAGTGACTGGGACCTGCCTCTAGGCTCCACAGAGCACACCTGCACTGACAGGTTATACGCAGACCACACCTTTCAGTCATGTATATGCAGACCACACCTTTCAGTCATGTAACCTGGACTGGAACACCCACGGCTGAGGTGTTCCCATATTCCACTATGTTGTACACACCTCCTGGCTAGTTACTTAGCACAATGCATCAGAGGTGATCCATGTGCAACTAATTGTGGCCAGAACTGCTATATATATTGTAACATGCTACGGATTCAACAGCATACCCCATGGTTACCAGCCCTCATTTCTTGGTGTACTGGACAGTAGGCTTCAGACAGGTACTACTGATGTGAGACTGACACTACCCCACACTTAACTGGGATAGCCACTCATGTGCCAACACATTAGGCCAACGCTGTCTGGGATTCATAACCTCCACTCAGCAGGATCAACCCATACACACCACCTCCAAGACCAACAATATCCTAGACATGGCCACTACCAACATGTGACTAGTGGTCCACACCTGGGGTTATCCCCTCGTTGGTGGTTTCCGAACATATGCTAATCACCCTTGTTATCCACATCCCCGCACCACACCCTTCACAGCATACACAGTACAAGATTACTACAACGCCTGCTACAGACATCTTATGACAGCAGTAGTAAATGTCATGACACCCGTGCAGATGGACAATGCACATACAAATGATGAAACATACCCCAGTGCACTTCATTAGCACTTACACAACTGCATGGATCATGCTATTCCAAACAGAGCCATGATGGTACCCACCAGATAATGGACGCCACTCCGGGGGTCCAGTCTCATGGACATAATGTACAACAAAATGTGGAGGCTGTTGCAAAGTGGAGTACAATCCCATGAGTGGGGTAGCTCACTGGTCAGCCGCAGTAGGGCTATGGGATCCCTTATCACATACTCCGAACCTAGCTACGTAAACATTACTGTGACACATTCCAGGGTGTACCACAAGGCATTATGGAGGTATGTCAGTAGTCAATGGCAATACCCACATCTGCTCTGACATACGACAGTTACTCATGAACATTACAGAACCAAGTGATGTTGGCAACATCCTGGCGGATGGGTTCAATGCTAACATTACATGTTCTCACTCCTTACAGGGCCACAATCCATGCAGGAACATTGCAGTGTCTCTGCGGTCACAACTACACAGTACTAACTTGCACTCTCTAAGGCCTGGAACACTGACTCCATGTGACCGTCCAACATCCCAGGCTGTGATTTACACAAACCTCTGAATGACATGTCTCCCCACTTGGCCACCAGATTAAGTAATAGCCTTGTGTCAGACATTGTGGCCCCTGAATGGCACACAGCAACAGTTATCACACTCCACACAGGTGGCGCCACAATTAACCAGAGGGACTATTGCCCTATACACCTGACTGGACTGTTCTGCAAGGCTATAGGGCACATCATCATGGAAGTCTTTCACAGAGACATTGGTGGGCTCCAGTCCTTTGATGCCACCCAGGTTGGACTTGTTAGGGCCAGAGCATGGCTCCTACACCTGGTGGACTCCTTTGATACAGTTACCAGGGTAGTTGATGACAGAAAGGGGGTGCACACAGCCTACATTGTCCTCTCATTGGCTTTCAGCACCGTTCTCCATTCTGGTATTGACAACATACACATCCACCTGCACATCGAACCCTATGTCTCAGGATGTTATGCAAAGTGGCTCACAGACAGGACCCACACAATGAGGGTAGCATACCATAGTACCTACTGTATTTCAGTTACACTTGGCATACCGCAGTCCTCAGTCATAGGGCCCCTCATGTTCGGTATATGCTTCCCTGAGGTACAGGCTAGCACAGAGGGACTTTCCCTGACTAGTTTTCCAGACAACTGCATACAATGCACCATGATTGATCCACCAGCTGATACTGACTCCCTCCATAAGGGTGTCACTGTGACGGATACCTGATATCAATATCATGGCCTCAAGCTGCATGACACAAGGTGCATGAACATCCCCTTTGCATTACACCAATCACCCACTGACTATCACATAGGTGGTAGTCCACTACATACATGTCACATTGTACGTAATTGTAGTACACACGTATGTAGCACCCACTCCTTTGATAACCATATTGCCAATGTCGCGTGGATATCCTTCTACGTGGACACCCTTATCTGTACTGGGTTTGTAGCTGGAACATAGGCACCAATTGTACCTCTGAACTCCTGACGTATATACACATTCAAGGGTACAACACCCCATTTAGGGTGTACCTTACAGAACAGCTACGGCTCTACATACCACAACATTAACATGCCATGAGGATTACTGAGCTCCAAAGGTTGACGTATGCGTCAGAACTACGGACACCACGACTGTACACATTTGCATACTGCATACTCAGGGGTGACATCTGCTGAACACACAGGGCCCATGTCCACAACAATATTCATGGATATACTCCACATAAGCGACATAAGCAAAAGCCACTGAGAGCAACATGCTCATGGATATGTGCACACATGCAACGATGAGTGGGATGTGCTTGAGGGTTACATTCCCAATCCAGACACTCACCATGCTTTAGAACATGATTCCCATGTACATCACGCAGGGACACTCAGTAGCACTGTTCATGTGATACCTCACTTGGTGGATGGGAGACACACATGTATGCCAGGGATCACTGCAGTGGCTGTACTGTGCAGAGGTGCAGGTAACACATGGATCTGCTGTTCACAGACAGGACACTACCCTAGAGAGGTGCCGCTGATGTAAACACTGTAGTTGGGCTTACACATAGACTTGCCAGAGAGCATAGTACCCCACTATGAACCTGTGAAGCTATTACATGTCCTTTGTGCATGGTTAATTGAGTAGCTCTTCCATTTCAATTAGCTATCATGCTGTTACAGTGTCCCGTGACTACAAGCCATATGTATCTTGTTATTGTATAGTGTACATGCCAGTAGACGATACCTTTGGTATGCATGATATGACTGTTATGCTGTGTAGAATATCTGACATATCTACCTACAATACTGTACATTACACATATTTTACATATTATCCCATAATGCAAAGCATACTTGCGCAGCAGGACCACCTTAGGCATGTCATTGTCGTTATATGCCCATACACATGCCTACTGTGACAGTATATCAACATATACTATCCCCTGCTATGGCACGTACTTGTTGGACATACCCTACGACTGATGGCAGGTGGTATGGAATTGTTCTGTTTAAAGCCCTCATGTAGTATCCCTTGTGGTGTCTGTGATGTTTACCTTGTGGCCCATTGCAGGACACACAATTTCTACAAGCGTTACTATGCTCAGCAAGACATCAGTACATAATACCTTTTCCCACTTTATGCATTGCAGACACTTTTAATTAAATACAAAACAGGCTATACATACACTAACATACTGAGTGTTCTACATACATTGTTAGCGTTCCGAAATTTTGTAACTATCTCTCTTACACTGCTTAAACAGTTCTATGGTATGAGCATATGATTTGAATGTCTGGCAAGTCATCCTTATATACGTCGATACCTGTAACATGTGGTTTCCTGCCACCAATTGGTGTTCCTGAGTAAATTATTACATGCACATCAGCTGTGCAGCTACTCCATTCGCCAATTACATGGCAACAGTGGGGTATAATTGAATTCTCCACTTGGGCATTGCCCATTTGCCCTGCCTTCGAGGAGACAGCCTGTATGTGTTTTGTGTGTAATTGCAACTGCTATGTGTAGAGACACGGATATTTTGGATTCATGTCCCCCGTGGATTGTGTGTGAAGGCTAGAGTATGTGGTTCGACATGTGAGTATAGCTGTCATCTCAACTGTCTGATAAGGGACTACTGCAAACAAAACCTGTAATATCGCTGTCTGTTCCATTATACAACGGCTACGATTTCACATCGCACCTTTAAAAATGTGTCTCTCACAAGGTATGTTAACTCTTCTGCATATGTAATTGAGTGAGTGGATGTTTGTGCTGTTATTACAGTCTGTACTGCTATAGTTTCATGTGTGGGGGATGTAGGTGGGTGTACGTAGCATATACAGGTTTGTGGGGCTTGCATTTCAACATATTCCATATATGTGTGTGGGCTCCTTCCCTAATTAAAGAGCTATCAGTTAGTAGACTTTTGTTATGGGCATATACATTGGGCCATTGTTAATTGGTTTCTATGTAGTGTGCAGGTGAGGTTGATACTTCCATACCTTCAGAAATACAGCGATATGTAAGGAATGTTACTAAATGACAGCTGTCCCGTGTATCTCTGTCCCAGATATTTGCACTCATTGCAGTTGTGTTGTTAACTGAACTTCCTTGGCATGGGTTGCCACCTTTTCAAATGGCCATAGTGGGACATTTGCGGGACACACATTGGTGTTTACAGGCTGACACATACCCATGGTCAGTACACAGGATAGCACATACTTTTATCCTGAATACATACTTATTCTTATAGGACTTTGGCTACTTATCATATTTCATGTATCATTTACGTTTGTTACATACAGGCATAACTATTTAATGCAACTATTACATAATATATGGGACATAATTATGGCCTACAATCTCGGACATTTGCCCTTTTTCATGTTTTATGTCAGGACACAACTGCCCAGGGAGGGGCTGTCCCTCCTAATATGGGACAGGTGGTAACTATATGCCTACGGCTAGCTATAATCACACCTACCGTAATGATCTACCTCCGAGTTAGCACTAACAGACACATGATGCAGACACACACACCATTACAGTCACATGGAAACGCACACGGCACCCTCAACATACACATACACAGACTACGGCAATCACAAACACAGTTGAACACAGTACCTATGTGGACCGCAACACCGGCAGTGGTAACTAAATGTCCCTTCATATCGTGATAATATTACTCACGGTTCTAGTGTTCCGGTACTGTGTTCTTTCAGGCTTTCAGCCTCGTGGTTATGCGTGTCGGTATGTGACACATTCCATAGTTGGCAGTATCCTATTTATTTGTACCTCCATGGTTGTGTACATGTCGTTGACCTATCTATATATTTGCAGATATCGGTGACTCTGTATATATCAACATATATCTCTCTATCACCCTTTCTATCTGTATTTTATATATATATATATATATATATATATATATATATATATATATATATATATATATATATATATAAATATGTGTGTATATCTCTGACAGAGAGAGTGACAGGCAGAATACACCTTTCATTGTGTACTTGTCGGTGTATACTGTTTCCTGGACTTCGCACATTTGTGTTTGAACCTGTCACATTACACACCTGCCGTAGGTACATCTTGGCTACCATAGTGTTAGGTGATTGTGTACATGATTACGTCTTCTACTCCTGGCAGTGGTCGTTTTACCCTTCAGAGCAGGCACTATTAGTACAGGGGTGAATAATTCTGGTTTCACCTGTTCTGGACATCATTGACCGTGATCTGCACAATATTCAGAGAAGCTTAGCCCTGTTTTGCGCATATCCATATAGTCATATTTAAATGACGCTTACAAGCACTGGGCAACGCATCTTCCCACTAACGTGTGCTAAACATGATTTGCTGACTTGTATCCGACATGCATTATTCGTACCTTCAGGATTACGTTACATCCCTTGCAGGACGTGGGACCAGGAATATGCACGACGGTCACTGCATTTACCACTTGGGCATCCAGGATTTGTATACGTGTTATGGTGTTTTGTATGTGGACTATACTACGGCTGTTACTCCATACTGCAATCACATGGGTAACTCAGTTAGTTTACATATGGATGCTTCCTATTAATGGTATGTCCATGTGATGTGTAATGGATGTGCTCCAGCACTGGGTATGTATATCACAGTGAGCCATACACTATAATGTGCTACACCTTCAAACGACCATAGGTGGAGCATGCTGGGGTGACAGATACCTGTCATGGGTACACCCCATGCCTTGACATGACATCCATGATTACATTATGTGGAGCCCCTCATTAACGCATCAGGGAATCCATGCATAGTGTGTGGGGAACAGTGATTACACACATGGGATCCCACAATTGCCTCTGCTCCACTTAGCGACAGTTGGTTACTCGATGCTGTGGCAACAGCAGACACTGTTTGCCTCGATTGATGTATGGCCTCTGACAATCGGGCATGTACCTACCGATGTACCTGGGAACCTATACACACAGTACCAACATATGCTGATAGGTGTGTGTACTGTTCAGGCGTTGACATTCCTTGTTCCAATAGCTGTTGTGTGTACAATGGTTGAGGGCTGCCTATGTAGGATTCACACAGTAGCCTACCTGTACATTACAATTTACAGGTGGTCGTGTGTGAGTGTGCCATCCATTTTACTGTGTGTGCAGGTGGAGAGGTGGGTCAGTCCATAGGGGCCTACACTGTCAGAGTATGTGCTATACATTCCCTCTTTGCCAAGGCATAGGCATATTGGGCACACCTCCGTCTGCCTACTGGGGCTGGCACAGGGTGTTTGTGGTCTGAATCCCTCTGTGCCTGTGATGGCCTTGGCGATTGCAGTGGGCTATGAGGGCCTTCACCATTTTGTCCCTGCTGCAGCTGTTTCCGCAGGATCATATTATGTAGCATGGCACATACTATGAAGATGTGGGCACACGTGCCTAGAGAGTACTGCAAGGCTCCACCAGATATGTCCAAGCAACGGAACCATGATTTCAGCATCCCAAACACACGCTATATGATGATTCTGGTTTGTGCGTGTGCCTCATTATGGCTTTCCTGTATGGGTGTGTGTGCATTTCTGATGGGAGTCATCATCCACGGCTCCAGTGCATAGCCAGCATCTCCCACAAGGTGGCCATGTGGGATGTCCCCCCTGACAAATACCTGATACAGCTGTGAGGCATGCCAGATATGGGAGTCATGGTAGCTTCCAGGGCTGCCAGCACACACATCCATGATAATGCCCTGGGCATTGCACACATCCTGGCAGTTGATGTAGTGGAATCCCTTGTGGTTTATGTAGTACCTACCATGCTCACCGGGTGGTGACTTGATATGTATGTGCATGCAGTCTATTGCACGCAATACCTCTGGGTAGTGTGCCAAATGGTGGAAGTGATACATATTGCTGGCCAACTCCTCCTGTGTTCGGGGGAAGTATATATGCTCACTGGCATGTGGTAACATGGCATCCATGAATTGGTGTAGTAGCCTGGATGCTGATGCCTGTGAGATCCCCATTATATCTCCAGTTGGCCTTTGAAAGGTACATGTGGCTAGTATTCGCAAGCTTACACATACCTTCATGTCCACTGGGATGGGTTCCCCTCTGTTGTTTCTGGATCTCAGGCGTGGCCGGCACAGCTCAACTATTTGCTGTAAGATGTCCCTGTCCACCCTGTAACGCTTTGCTATCTCCAGATCATGTAGCCCCTGGTAGGTTACCCTTGGTCTGAACACTCTTCTCCTCCTTTGGGGCCTGCAGTGGTTGTCAGCATCATCCTCCACAACACCGTCAGTCTCTAACGCATGGTGATGAATCACAGCTATGGCAGCTCCCAACATGTACATTTTAAAAGTTCCCAGTATGTTTACACCTATGGTGCTGTGTTTAGGAATACACAGGTGTGTGTGGGGTGCTTTCACACTTTATACTATTGTGCTGTGAACACCGATTATGTCATAGGGTGTGTATATGTACGATCGTAGCTACAGGGTATCTTATGTGTTTTATGACTGGAACTACTATTGTGTTGCCTTTGGTGTTGAATTACATTTGGCTGCCATGGATTACCTCTTGCCCTTCCCTTTACATTTCTTCATGTTTCACCTACCATTTTCTGGCATGCATCCAGCAGCCTGCTTTCATTTGTTTTTTTCTAGACCTGGCTTATCTTGCATAATGTGTTCTATTGCCGGTCTACTGCAGGTTTGCTTTGCTCTGCTATGACAGTTCTCCTTTCTTTGCAATCTGACACCTCCCCTATCCTGTTTTGCAGGTTTCTGCGAGCAGACTTGTCAGCTGCCATTGATTGCCTGCTGTGAGTTAATAGGTGTTAATTGCTCACTTGTACTCCAATTACCCTACTGTGGCATTTCCTTATTTTCTTCCCCTGACCTTCCTGTTTGTGCTATGGTGCGCGGCGCGTGCATCTGCTTACCGGGTTTCAGGCACGTTTTCATCCCCGTACACATGCGCTTTCGGGCACCATATGTGCTCTCAGCTAAACGATGCTACACCTACCTCCCCACCCCTGTCCTGCAGCTTTGCTTAGCAATGGCCAGGCCAGATTTGCATTGCTTCAATGTGCTTACAGCTACGGTGGCACACCCCACTGCTGATGTTATGTATACCTCTGAGCCACTCCTCGGTCTTGTAGTGCTGCACCGTATGGTACATCCTTAATCCAGTGTGGCATTTGCGATTCAGTATTACCTGCCTCATTTGCATGGCATTGACTACTAATTCATAGTTACCGAGCTGAACACTGTCACAGACCCTTAGAAACCCTTGCAGCTTGGTTGTGGTGTGCCATGCATACCATTAAGTATTATGGTGAAATCCTGATTTGAATTACATTGCGATTTTATGACATTTGTATATATTTTCTTTGTGTTCCCATTTGCGCACACATGTCCTGCGGTTGTACTTTGCGTTGCTGTGGACATGACATTAAATGTTGTTTTTTAGGTGTTCTTCCTCTTTTCTTATGCCAT